>NC_056726.1:526730463-527030463 GCF_019279795.1 Protopterus annectens | reverse complement strand
CACTACTTACTCTTATACTCTCTACGATTACCTTGTCCCCTATTGGTCCGTCTTAATTCAGTTTCCCTATATTACTCTAGCATGTCAAAGGTCAGTCAATGGTTTCCTCTCTAGTCCAGCTAGTGAATCTGGGAATTTTGAGGCAATGTTACAACTGTCTCATGTACACGGACAACCCTCTCCTCCTCCAAACAGGTTCAAATATATGTGAGAGATGCAACCATATAGCCCAACTGGAGGCTGAGCTCTCTCATCTCAAAACTTGTGAAACCAGTCAGGAAGAAAAGGTAACCTCACACAACACAATTCCAGTATCACATAGTCCCACCACATCAGTGAACCAAACACATAAATACACAAAAACATACTCAGAGGCTCTAAATAAAAATCTACCTAAGCAACAGAGACCTCCAAAGCAGACATCCAAGCAAACGCTACCCCAAAACAAAACACGCACAACACATAGCCCACAAAGTCAGTGTGCCAAGCAGCCACAGCCCTTAAGGCTGAATAACACACCTGATACTCTTGTAATAGGTGACTCTATTGTCAGACACACTGATGTCCCGCTCACCAGGCTGAATAAAGAGAAGGTCACAGTGAGCTGCCTGTCGGGCGCTAGGATCCGCCACATAACGCAAGCACACAGGTCACTCCAAAGCAAATACAAATATGACTCAGTCATTGTACATGCTGGTGTGAATGACCTGAGACGTACCTCCCTGGACTACATGAAAAGAGACATAGAGGAGATCTCTGATCATGTAGCCCAGGCTGGTATGACCCTGACCTTGAGCAGCATCTTACCCTCACCCAGAATGATGCCACAGTACAAAGACAAAATGATCGATTTTAACAACTGGCTAAAATTTTGGTGTCATTCTAAGGGGATCCAGTGTCTGTCAGCATGGGATGACATGCTCGACAAGCCACGTTGCTTCGCTAGGGACGGCTTGCACCTGTCACCACTGGGCTTTCAGATAAACGCCTCCGTGTATCCTGGTATTAATGAACACGTCTCTATCAAACCTGTATTAGACAACCGCAAATAAGAGTTCAAACTAGTATTGTGGCAGACATATATTTTAATATACAAATGCTTATGTTTCAATTCATATTAATGGAAGGTTTTTTATGCACTGGCAACTTTTTATGCACTGGCAATCTTTTATGTATTGGTAATTCTTTATGCATTGGTAATTTTTTAGGCACTTGCACTTTAAATCCTTAATGGTGAAAGGACATGTGATGTATTTTAACTGTATTTAAGGGATCAGTTGTTTTATTCTGTGCTCTGAGGAAGTCCTTAGTGGATGAAAGCGCTTAACTACGTGTGTACTTTTTTTGGATTAAACTATTTGTGATTTGGAATTACAGTGTCGTGCTGGTGCATTCATCATATTCTGAGACAGGAGTCTGTGCTGATTTGTTTTATTCTTTCAGATATTGGCAAAGGCTCTTGCCACCCCCTTAGTGCCTTTTTTAGGCAAGGTTCAAAAGTCAAACCCACCTCCATAGACAGCACAAGAAACAAGAAACTAAGGGTAATGCTGCTAAATGCCAGAAGTCTTAACCTCAAGATGCACACACTCGAAGCTCTCCTCAGTATGGAGAACATCAATATCTGTGCTGTGACAGAAACCTGGTTCAAGGCTCCAGATTGCACCTCAGCACTGATTTGTTTTATTCTTTGGTGGACTGTACTCAGTGGTTGTGTATTTATTTGGTCGGATTCGAGCATGGATTCTTTAGACGAGCTTCCTTCCATTTTTTCCCCTAGGCGTGAAGAAATTAGGGGTCTACAGTCCGAAATGGCCATAATGAGAGGTGAACTCACTCGTCTCATTGAATTAATGACTCAACCCAATATTCTGTCAGTTCCAGTTGACTGTGTGGGTTCTGTACGTAGTGGGAGGCGCGCCGGCGCTCCGAGTGACGTTTTGGACGGTTTGGATGGTCGGGTGAACGATGAAGTTGAGGAGAGACCAGCCTCTAATGGATCCCGGTTATTTGGCGGTTTACAGACAAAGACAGCGTTCACTAGCAGTAAACGAGGATCGGAGGTGGATTTCAATATTTCAGGGGCCCGACCAAAACGTACTGTTCCCAAAAAAACCTACGCCTTCACTGCACAAGACCGACAGGCAGGTACATTTAAACAGCATATCCCTTCTAGGGATCCAATGGACAAAAAGTGTTTTAACTTTAACTCGTATTTGGAGGGACAATTTGATTTTAACAACGAATGTTTTGAACGCCAAGGTCGGAATGCCGACTTTTTTGACAACAGTGTACCAAATCTAAAAGACACTATTATTTCTTTTGGTAACAAGCTTAAAAACTTAAAAAGCATCCAAATGGACAATAATTACTTAAAGAATTGTTTGGATAAGGGAGTTGTCCCCATGGGATTACGTTTTTTTAAAGTACCCATGGGGATAGTTTTAGATGAAACCAACAAAAGAGAATGTAATAAATTGTTTGATAGTTTTGGTTTTTCGTTCATGCGTTTTATAATGGAATCAAATGATTGTAGAATTTGCAAACTGTTAGAAGAGTTAGAGGATTTAAATAATTGCATCACTACTGATTTGCTGTTTAGTGAACATGAGACGTTATACGAATCTCAGTACAAATGGGTGTCTGGGATGTTAAACAAACAGTTTGAATGTAAAAGCAAGAAACTTAAAAGGGATATAGAGCAGTATAAGAAAGGTGAGGCTTACCGATGGGACAAGATGGAAAACAACAGCAATTATTATAACAACAAAAACAGAAATAGAATTAAAGGTAAAAGGATGCAGGCATCGGACCAACACAGAAACAATTCTAGGGAAAAGGGTGACAATCAAATAGGGTACTCACATTACAATTATAGGTACAAACCCACAGACAAAGGTTTTTTATGGGGAGAGCAGGATTGGGACACAAATGTGAGAGGTTACCAGGCTGCAAAGGGGGAGTTTATGGATGGGAGAGCGACGAGGTAGGCAGCAAACATTTTTATGCCCCTCTCCAGCAGGCTATTGGTGGAGAAAAAGGAATATTAAGGATCAATGATGTGATCAGCTCTTTTGACAACTTTAATATTTATAACTATACTGACGAGGTAATTACTAAGGAGCATTTTACCTTGTTGTCAAAGGGAATGAAGTTCATTCCACATGGCAAGATGAATTTAGTTGAAAATATTCTAGATGTCAAAAAATATATCAGGAAACTAAACCTTAGTGTCAAGTTTGATGGATCTAAGTTAGCAAACGACAAAGAATTTAGAACTAAAAGTTCTTATACTCCCCCTTTAAACTCTTTATTAGACACTTTTGAGAAACTTGTAGTGGGTGATGTATACAGGTATACCCAACGTACTGGACCTCTTAATAAAAATTTTGAATACAATGTTTCTAAGGACGAGTATATGCTGTTAAAAAGGTTGCAAGGGAATAACCACATCCGGATTATGAAACCGGATAAGGGGGGTGGGGTGGTTCTATACCCCACTCAACAATATATTAATAAGATGAACAGCATTCTATTGAATTCGGGGAAGTATGAGGTATCTTCACTAAATGAGGTAAATAAAGGATATAATAAAGTGGACTCCCTTTTAAACGATCTTACACTAGAAGGAAGTATAGACGTTGACCTGGAAAAATATCTTAAAGTGGAACATCCTATTATTGGTACCATAGTAGGTATCCCCAAGGTCCACAAGGACCTGGTTGATCCGCCATTTAGACCAATAATATCAGGGAGTTTTTCCAAAACATTCCCGTTTGGAAAAGTCGTAGACAAATGGTTAAAACCGAGTTTGGGAAGTATCACCCACTTGGTTGCGGATTCATGGGTTTTTTTAGGCAGATTGGTACCACATATATCTAAGGATGCTGAATGGTTGGTTACCATAGATGTGGTCGACCTTTTCTCCAGTATTCCCCATGAGGAGGGGATGAGAAGGTTCCAGGACAGCATCCAGGAGCTAGGTCAGACCCCTTGGGAGAAAATACTTCTCATTTTGGATTTCATGGAGGTAGTATTAACTCAGAACTATTTTTATTATGAGGGGGAATACTTTAGACAATCTAAAGGGGTTGCGATGGGGGCAGCATGCGCCCCAATATACGCAAACCTTGTTTTGTTCAACTGGGAAAAAGAATACATCTTAAGTTCCAAGTGGATGGAACATATAGGATGTTACTATCATTTTTTAGACAATATTTTTCTAGTTTGGAAAGGGAGTAAGGGTGAGCTAGATGAATTCTTCAGCTACATCAACTCCTGTAGTGAGTACCTAAAATTTACCATCAATATGGACAAAAAAAGTATTCCTTATCTTGATGTGTTGATCACACTCGATGAAGGAAAATTCAAGTCTAACATTTTCAGGAAAACCACCTTCAGTAATGCCTATTTACACTTCAACAGTAGTCATCCTTGGGCCCAGAAAAGAAATATAGTAAAGGGGCAGTTTATTCGAGCGGCAAGGATGACTTCTGATATTAGGGATTTGGAAATAGAATTAAGGAAAATAGGTACATTTTTTCTAGAAAGGGGATACCCTGAGGGTATGATTGAAGAATTAAGGATCTACGTCTGGCAACAATGGGGCAAAAGGTTCACACCTCTGTTAGGAGAGGGAAGACCTACTAATGCACCACTAAAGAACATTCATAACAGTGGTACTAATATGACGAATAGATATGGGAAAGCCTGTATCATACAATATGGACCGCACAGCAAGTACATGAAAAGTATCATTCAGAAGAATTGGAAGGTATTTAGAGCAGACAAAAGGATTTGGGACATAGTGGGAAGTGAGCCCCATTTCGTGTATAGGAATGGTTTGAATTTGAAGTTTTTATTAGAGAAAAAACAGACTAAAATTGACAACAGGAGGGGAACAACAAAATGTGGCACTTGTTTACAGTGCCAGTATATAACAACAGTCCAGGATCTGACTTTAAAGAACTTCAACAAAACAAAAATTCATTTTCAAAAAGGGAATTGTAGGTCCACAAATTTGATTTATTTAGCTGTTTGCACTCACTTCCTGCTTCTATGTAGGGAAGACTACTAGGTGCTTATGTAATAGGATTTATGACCACCAGTATAGCATCAAGAAGCAGGATGAGAATAATGCTTTATGGAAACATTTAAAATCTAGCAAGGAGTGTTCAAACTTTACTTTTGGAATTCTTGAGTTGATTAGAGCTAATGTGAGGGGAGGAGATGTTAAAAAAGCAGTGAGTGACAAGGAGGTAAGGTGGCAGGTAAAATTAAACGCCTCCGTGTATCCTGGTATTAATGAACACGTCTCTATCAAACCTGTATTAGACAACCGCAAATAAGAGTTCAAACTAGTATTGTGGCAGACATATATTTTAATATACAAATGCTTATGTTTCAATTCATATTAATGGAAGGTTTTTTATGCACTGGCAACTTTTTATGCACTGGCAATCTTTTATGTATTGGTAATTCTTTATGCATTGGTAATTTTTTAGGCACTTGCACTTTAAATCCTTAATGGTGAAAGGACATGTGATGTATTTTTAACGTATTTAATGGATCAGTAGTTTTTAATATGTGTTCTGAGGAAGTCCTTAGTGGATGAAAGCGCTTAACTACGTGTGTACTTTTTTTGGATTAAACTATTTGTGATTTGGAATTACAGTGTCGTGCTGGTGCATTCATCATATTCTGAGACAGGAGTCTGTGCTGATTTGTTTTATTCTTTCAGATATTGGCAAAGGCTCTTGCCACCCCCTTAGTGCCTTTTTTAGGCAAGGTTCAAAAGTCAAACCCACCTCCATAGACAGCACAAGAAACAAGAAACTAAGGGTAATGCTGCTAAATGCCAGAAGTCTTAACCTCAAGATGCACGCACTCGAAGCTCTCCTCAGTATGGAGAACATCAATATCTGTGCTGTGACAGAAACCTGGTTCAAGGCTCCAGATTGCACCTCAGCACTACCAGGTTATACCTCATATCATGCTTTTCGGCCCCAAAACCTGGACCGAACCACAAAAGGAGGGGGAGTTTCCATATTTATCAAGGATATCCACACCTCCAGGTTAGTGGCATTGCACGAAGTATCGGAGACCATCCATGTGCAACTAACAGTGGGCAAGACTGCTTTTCAGTTTATAGCATCCTACAGACCACCCTCTCAGTCAGGGATCCCACTCAGCTTTCCTGAAAACATTGGAGAACATGAAGATCTCTCCGAACACCATTATATTGGGCGACTTCAACTACCCAAACATAGACTGGGAGCACTACTCAAGCCCCAGCACCTTAGCCCAAAGGTTCCTGGAAATTATAAACTCAAATGCTATGGAACAACTAGTCACCACTCCCACAAGAGGGGATAACATACTAGACCTGATCATTACCAACATGGGGACTCTATGCTCCACACCTGAAGTATATCCCTCATTGGTAAGATCAGACCATAAATTAATTTCACTGGATGTCCACATCCCGATCCCGAACCCCACCCCCAGCCCAGAAAACCACAGTGAAAAACTTCTCAAAAGCAAACTTCTCACTTCTCAAAACCGAAGTGGAATCTTTCAAGGCCCCAGGGTCAGTGGAAACTATGGCCCAAACTGCAGAATCCTATATAAACGCATTCTACGGACATCTCCAGGAATGCATGGATCATGCTATCCCAAACAAAACCAAAATCCAAACATCCAAAGGCAAGCGTCCAGTCTGGTGGATCCCAGCCATAAATAAACTGTACAACAGAAGGAGGAAGATACTACATGATAGAGCAAAATCCCTAATAGGGAAGGCATCTCTGATCAGTACTAGCAAAAATTACGATCCCTCATAAAATCCTCCAAGGCCAGCTTCGAGAGAAAAATTGCTCAGGACACTAAAGACAATCATAAGGCTTTTTTCAGTTATGTTAGGAACCAGGGATGCAACTCGCAGACTTGTTCTGAGTTGATTCTAAATGACAAAAAATACACTGAACCCACAGACATCACCAATATCCTGGCAGACAGGTTCAGTGCAAACTTCTCCACCCCCTCCCCCCCCAAAAAAGAGCAAGTATCTATCCCGGCAGAGGGCTGCCTCCCAAACATCTCTGATGTTCAGGTGAAGGCTGCCCTCTCCAAAGCAAAAAACACTGCTTCCATGGGACAAGATGGCGTCCCAGGTTGCGTCCTACATGAACTCCAAGAAGAACTAATCCTCCAAATAAAACAACTGTACAATCTCAGCCTCACTACAGGATATGTGCCCACAGAATGACGTACAGCAACAGTGGTCCCACTCCACAAAGGTGGAGCCTCTACGGACCCTGGAAACTATCGCCCCATAAGCCTGACTAGGTTAGTCTGCAAGGCTATGGAGAGGATCATCATGGAGCTTATAAACAAAGACATTGGGGACCTACAGACACTAGATCCTACCCAGTTCGGCTTTGTCAAGGGCAGATCCTGCCTTTTGAACCTGGTTGACTTCTTCGAAAGAGTCACCAAAGCCATAGATGAAGGGAAGGTAGTCCACACAGCCTATCTGGACCTAGCAAAGGCATTTGACACAATACCCCACTCGGGCATCATAGATAAGCTATCCAGCTTAAATATAAACCCCTGTGTCACAAGATGGGTCACAAACTGGCTCAAAGACAGAACCCACAGAGTGAGAGTTGCTGGAGCCATGTCAGACTCGAAACCGGTCACAAGTGGCGTCCCACAAGGTGCTGTCCTGGGACCGCTCTTGTTCGGTATATACTTTTCCGAGGTACAGGCCAATGTGGGAGGACTATGGCTCACCAAGTTCGCAGACGACTGCAAACTAGGTGCCATAATTAACTCTCCAGCTGACACAAACATCCTTCAAAAAGGTCTCACAGAGACGGATAACTGGTGCCAGAGCCATGGTCTAAAGCTAAATGCCAAAAAGTGTATAGTCATACCCTTTGGCAAAAACAATGTGCCCACAAATTACCACATAGGCGGTAACCCATTAAATACAGAGAAAGAAATTAGGGATCTGGGGACCCAAGTTGATAGCAATCTCTCCTTTGACAACCACATTGCCAAAGTGGTTAGAAAGACCTTTTACATAGCCCACCTCATCATGAAAGGCTTCACCTCTAGATCAAGAGAGGTAATCGTGCCCCTTTATTCATCCCTCATCAGGCCCATCATAGAATACAATGCCCCTTTTGGGATGTACCTTACCTGACACCTGCAGCAATTGGAAAGACCCCAAAAGTACCTCACCAAGGGGATCAAGGGACTCAAATAGATGCCATATGCTGCTCGGTTAAAAAAACTCTAGCTCTACTCAGTTGCATACCGCCTACTTTGAGGCGATCTATGCGTGACATATAAAGCTATGTCCAATCCAGAATTAATGGACATGCTCCACCTCAATAAATCTAAATCCCTTAGAGCCACACGCTCGAGGGACTTGAACCTCAGCACTGAAATAAATAGAACTTGCTGGAGGGACAGATTCATAACCCAGAGGCTCCCTTTGCTCTGGAATAGAATTCCAATTCATGTTAGGCAGAGCACCTCACTGAATCTCTTCAAGAAGAATCTTGATGAGTGGATGGGGGATCGTAGATTTGTCCCGGGGATTACTTCCGTGTCACTACTAGACAGAGGCACAGCAAACTAAACCTTAAAAAGGGCACAGTATACTCAAATCAAGGGGTGGCGTAAGCCAAACAAAATCAGGCTAGGCTTATAATTGCCCCAGGGCAGATAGCCTAGTATGAACCTATGAACTGAAATTATTGCCATTAAATAGACTTACAACTTCCCATGCTTTCTGATCCTCCATTTAGGCAACATCTCTCTCAGGGGCTAGATGTGGCTTAAAAAACACCCAAATGGACGGACCAAAGAATATTTTAATGTATTAGTCCCTCGGCTACATGCCTTTTAAAGATTCAAGTTCAATTCCTTAAAAACATATGCATATGTAGATATGACAAGATAATTGCAGAGGAAAATATGAAGCATTTGCTTTCTTTAAAATTAACACTGCTTATTAAGCAGGACTAAATTAATGTTTCCTGCTTCTTTAGTTTCGTTTGTAGCTACTGCTTGGCCTTACTTAATGTAGATTGAGCAGCCTTACAAAAGTAACTCTTACGTGTCTTTGAGTCTTCAGAGAGCCAACCTACTGCTTGACTGATAACACACAACCACAATTATTGAATGTGGCTAAAAGATCTACTCATCTGAGCAGTCATGGAGGCAAAATGTAGTGCCTAACATCTGTTCCTTTACATGGGTGCAGAGTAAGTTATTTTATAATTTATTGAGAGAAGACATAGCGGTAACAACAGGGGTGTAGCTAGGATTTTCAAATTTGTACTCACAGCTCTCAAACTGCTACTCCCCTCCCCAGCCAAGCTACGGCCATTCTCGTAATTCACGGTTCGCTCTTTTAGTGTCGATGAAGAGGCATTCGCTGTAATGCTTCTTCAGTAATATAATATTGATTCACTCAAACTTGGTTCCTTGAAGATGAACCTGAAAGTCAGTTCTTTGAAAAATGCAGCATGGTAGTTGGGGTAAAGGATTCATGCTTTTGTTTTCTGTAACTAAGGTACAGGTTTTAAGTTTGAGTAAATTACTAACCACCTGCCACCCCTAACTAGAGTGTTTTACTCACACGCACACCCCTGCCGACCTCTTAGTGCAAGAAATATGGGCAAAGCCTAAAATAAACAGGAACAGATTAAATAATGCTCTCGTGAACTTAAAAAGTTGCTAGAATAACAGGATTTGTTCTAGTATGAATTTTTCTAATGGACATGAAGTCTAAAACTCAAATGTATGTCATTATTTAGTAACTTCAGCCTTCAATGATTTTCTAGAAAATCACAAAATTTATGAGGAACAGACAAAAAATATGGGGCAAAAATCAGGACATTCTGCAAAATTTGGACAGTTGAGAGGTATGCTACCTACCTACCTCTTACACACACATACACACCTCTCAACCTCTTACAGCAACAAACACATAAATAAAACTGAGGCAAAGGCCCAAAAATAGGGACATTTCTAAATATTGCTCATACAAACTTAGAAAGTTAATAGAATAACAGGTTTTGCAACAGCATGAATCGTTTGAAGGGTATGAAGTCTGAAACTCTAATTCTGTCATTATTTTCCAACTTCAGTCTTTAATAATTTGCCAGAGAAAGACAAACTGATAATAAGAGGCAAAAATCTGGACATTCTAAAAATGTCTGTACAGTTGAGCGGCATCACACACACACACACACACACACACACACACACACACACACACACACACACACACACACACACACCTGCCTAGCTACCTCTTATATGCACACACCCCTACCAACATACTACTTTTAAACACACAGAAATCTACCTCATACTTATCTGTCCATAGTCTACTGTCCAAATAAGATTAAATAGAAAAATGTAATAGCATTGGAGAGGCAGTAGTATTTTAATTAATTAGTACATAAAATATTATAGCTGTTAACTTAAAAACATGACAATAAGAGAATATGAATTAACATACTTTTTCTGTAGTAAACACTGTTACTATTATCATGCCACTGCCTTTTCTCTAACAGTTTTAGGAGGAATTACAGAGTTAAAATGAAAACAAAAATCAGGGACACTTCAGAGGTAAGAGTTGAGCACGTGTTCACACAAATGTACTGTACATACGCTACCACATTTTAAAAACTAGCGACATCAACTGTGGAGAAAAATAATATTTTGTATGTCTGAGAAAGTGACAAACATACTAACTGTGTACTACATGAGAGTACGGTGTCACAGAACATTATTCAATATATTATTTATATATATTATTATAACGTAACCATAACCATTTCGAGAAACTTGTACTAAAACTGACCTTACAACGAAAACCAAGACAAAAGTGCAATCCAACTAATAAGCAGAAAAGGACGTTGAATCAGGAACCAAACTTAAAAAAATTGAACCAGGAATTTATTAGATGAATCACTCAGACCACATAAAGCGTAGCAAAAGCACCATGTGTGGTGGATTATTTGTGCTTTTGCTACGCTTTATGTGGTCTGAGTGATTCGTCTAATAAAACTGACCTTACAATCAATCACGGAAATCAGCATGATGTACTCATGACCACCGGCTGTGGTGAATGAAGCAAGCCTGTTACTAAGCCGCCTATGCTTCGTGCCACAACAGCGGTTACCTCCAGGCTTAATTTCATGACTCTCCATGTTTAGTGGTCTAGAACACAAACAAGACATAAATAAACTACATAATTGAACAGCTTGGACTGAATTTCCCAAGCCACTTGAAGTCTTCTCATATTCGAATTTTGCATGCACTCGCACAGTCACCTCTTACTTGTTCGTCTTGGTCCGCAGTCCAGATATCTTTCTGTATTCAAATTCCGCAGGGAAGACGAAGGCATAAACAGATCAGGCAGTCGCAACACGCATGTGCGGACAGACGCAAGGGACAATCTTTAAAGGAGAACGCCCTTTAAAAAAATATGTAATTTTTTCAATTAAAAAAGCTACCTCCTCTTCTATAGAAATTGTACTGAAATCAATACAGTACAGTGCGTATGCCTCCTGACGTCCCTGGGTAGCAATGCACTGTCACTAGACTAATTGAAGTGAACAGTACATGCTTACTGCCAAAGGCCATACTAACATCCCCACTGTAAAGTCATCTTTCAGATATATTAAAGCAGTAATCCATGCATGTGCATGGGTATATGAGGATTTACTAACACTTGGTGTGGTTTGATCGCAAGGGTGAAGTCTGAGTGATTAAAAAAAGCCAACCATGGGTACATCGTGATATACTCACAAATAGGTATTGCTTTTATTCAATAACATTATTTAAGAAAGAAATTGCTTACCTTTCTTAAATAATGTAATTGTACAAGGGGACTTCTGTCTTCTTCCGCATTGTCTTCACTATTCTGATGTACTGTGCATGCGTATGGAACTTGTGTTCTTGTGTTTACACAGTACATCAGTACAGGGGAATTGACAGAGAAAACAACATTTTTTTAACTGTTAAAAAACAGACATTTATAGGGACAGTGGGAAAATATGAAGAAAATCAGGTATCTTTTTGTTTTAGTTATGCAGAACATAGCTGATTTTTCTCATATTTTGGTGTGTTCTCTGGTACATGCCAATAGAAAAGCCTGGCTACCCAATGGTACATTAATGACTGGCCTTTTTTTCTATTGGTATATGCTTGATTTACATCTGGCAAGCTGGCTGGGCTTGTCCAATCAGCATAGGTTCATAGGTAGGTACTAGGCTATTGGCCCAAGAGCCTATGTAAGCCTAGCCAGCAAGGTTCCATAGCTTACGCCACCCAAGAAAGTTATTTTCTTGTGCCACTGTCCAGCAGAGACACAGAAGTGATCCCGGGGTGTATTTCCTATTTCCCATCCACTGATCAAGATTTTTCTTGAAGAGTGCTAATGAAGAACTTTGCTTGACATAGATGGGTAGCTTGTTCCAGAGTATAGGAAGTCTCTGGGACAGGAATCTATCCCTCCAGTGTGTCCTGTTTATTGTGGTGACAAGGTTTAGGTCCCTAGAGCATGTAGCTCGGAGGGATTGGGATTTCTTTAGGTGTAGCATGTCCAACAGCTCTGGGTTTGACATAGCTTTATATGTTAGGCAGAGATCACCTCGGAGTAGGCGATATACTACGGAGTAAAGCTGGAGTTTTTTGAGGCGGTCAGTGTAGGGCATTTGTTTGAGGCCAGTAATCCTCTTTGTGAGGTACTTCTGTGGCCTTTCCAGCTGCTGCAGATGTCTTGTGAGGTACATTCCAAAAGGGGTGTTGTACTCTATAATGGGTCTAATGAGTGACGAGTAGAGGGGCACAATGACCTCTTTTTTCCTGGATGCATGCTTGTTGTTGAACAGTAATTAGCCTTTATTGTATAAACTGTTAACCACTAAACTATATTTTATTATCACTCTGAGACTGCAGTATTAAAATGGCATATGAGAACTCTTTGGCCTTGCTTTTGAATGTATTGTGTGTGTGTGTGTGTGTGTGTGTATGTATGTATATATATATATATATATATATATATATATATATATATATATACACACATGAGAATCTCATTAAACATCAAAGAAAGTGGTGATAACTTTAGAACAAATAAGAAGTGATCAAAAATATAAAAAAAAAAATGGAACAATTTATTTTTGCAGGGAGCAGGCTCCCCAGCACCCCCTGTTAATTATATATACTAACTCTAAGACTACACAATAGTGGGATAAGGGCAAATACCCTTACCCTGCTGCAGTGTGATCCCATACAAAAGCTGCTGGCAAAAACTCCATTTAAAAGAACTTTTGCTCATATGAGCATTCACTTTTTTAGTGTTTGCTTAAATGAGCATTTACTTTTTGTTTATAAACCGAACCAAAGGTTGAAAAGGTCACACAGATAAACCATTCAGAAGAAAAAAAAAACTGACCCAGGCAAGCTACTGCCTTCACTGTGTAAAACTTTAAACCTCCTGCTGTGGAGGCCCATTGGATATGTGCAAATGACCCCTGAAGGATAAAACAGTAGTATGGGTCTTTCTTGCAGTTATTTATATATATATTATATATATTTATATATATATATATATATATATATATATATATATATATATATGTGGATGGCCTGGACAATGAATGTCCTATTGATCTGTTCCACTGGGAGACTGGGAGGAATGAGCTCAGCTGTCAACAATGGGGAAGTAGACTATTCCCAAAGGAAGATACTGGTAAAGAAATCTTGTATGTAAGAAATGTAAGGAAGCCCTGATATTGTAGTATCATCCTGGACGACTGGATGGGAAACAGAAAATATACCCCTGGGATCCCACCTGTGTCCCTGTTGGACAGGGGATACAGATGCTGACTTTGAGGGAACATATGCAGAATTCTTGGATAGGCTTATAAGGACCTCTGGGCCAATAGCATAGTATCATCCTATGAACCTATGAGGCAGCCTGTGCAGGATTTGTTTTTCACATCATGTATTCTTTTTATGAGGAATCTGTGAGAATGTGCCAGTTGTTGCTTATGCCTGGCCATGTACATACCATAGGGGAACTGTACTCCATGATTGTTTTTTATGAAAGCAGAGTACAATGAATCAGTGACTTGTTTGGCTCTAGATGCTATACTCTTACTTATAAGTTGTGCAAATGTAGAATGTTTTCCTCACTACAAAAACACATGATGGGCAAATGCTAAATCACTGTCTACATGTGTTCCCAAATCCCTCTGTACAGAGTCTACTCTTAGGGTATATTGACAGTGTAGTAGTTTGCTGGGATGAGCATATTTCCAAAATAAACTAGATGATGCACTTTTTGGCACTGAGTTTTAGACCATGACTCTGGAGCCAGTTATTAGTCTGTGTTAGGCCTCTTGGAGGATATTTGTGTCTTGAGGGATCAGTGACTGCACCCAATTTGCAGTCTTCTGCAAACTTGGTCAGCCAGAGGCCCTTGACATTTGCCTTAACCTCAGAGAAGTAGATGCCAAACAGGAGTAGCCCCAGCAATGAGCCATGAGGCACCCCTCTAGTAAATGAGAGTGATGTAGGGGTTTATAGCTAGTTTAGTCAGCTTTTCTACAATGCCTGAGTGGGGTATTGTATCAAATACCTTGGCCAGGTTGAGGCAGGCAGAATGCACCACTCTGCCTTCATCCACTGTTTTAGTGACCTTCTTGAAGAAGTCCACCAGGATAAATAGGCAAGACCTACCCTTGACAAATCTGAACTGATTTGGGTCAAATGTTTGTAGGTTGCTTATGTTACCATTTAGGATATCCGTAATTATTCTGTCCATAGCTTTGCATATCAGGCTAGTTAGGCTTATGGGTCAATAATTCCTTGCATCTATGGATGGCCCACCCTTGTGCAGTGAGATAACCATTGCAGTCCTCTTTCTATGGCATGAAGCCTATTTGGAGTCTGTAGTTAAGTAGTGTTTCTAGTGGTCCCGATGGTTTGTTTTGTGCTATTAAGGAGGCATCTTGGGATATTATCAAGAATCATTGATGCAGTGTTCTTGGCTGATCTGAACTGATTTGGGTCAAATGTTTGTAGGTTGCTTATGTTACCATTTAGGATATCCGTAATTATTCTGTCCATAGCTTTGCATATCAGGCTAGTTAGGCTTATGGGTCAATAATTCCTTGCATCTATGGATGGCCCACCCTTGTGCAGTGAGATAACCATTGCAGTCCTCTTTCTATGGCATGAAGCCTATTTGGAGTCTGTAGTTAAGTAGTGTTTCTAGTGGTCCCGATGGTTTGTTTTGTGCTATTAAGGAGGCATCTTGGAATATTATCAAGAATCATTGATGCAGTGTTCTTGGCCTTATGGAGTGCCTTGAGCACCTGCTGTCTAGTGATAGTTGGAGGTATGGATGTGGGTACTGAGGAGCATCTGTCAGGGAGACGGGGGTATTGGAACTAAATTTGTGGGTGAGGAGGATTGCTATAACTTCTGGTTCTGTATAGGTGGTATAATTTACAATTAATTTTGTGCACTGCTATGTACTGCATTTGAGGTTACAGACATAACAGAAGAATGCTTTGTCCTTGGCCTTGGAGGCTAATTTTACATACAGTTTGACTTTGGTGGGCTTTATTAGCACCCTGAGTTGCTTGTTTAGGTTGATGAGGGAGCTTTACCTTCATGGGCATTGCACTTCCTAATTTTTACCATGAATTTCCTCCTTTTGTTGTACAGCCAATTGATGTTGAGATTCTACCAGGTTGGCTTGTTTTTGAGTTGATCCTGTGCTTAATCTGAGTACATGCAGATTTCTCTGTGGAGTTGTTAATATGATTTTACAGGGTTTCTGTGAATGATTCCCATAGGCAGCTGTGTTCTCAGAGTTTGGGGGGACTTGAAATTTTGCCAGGGTGTCACTTAATAGTAAGAAGTTTACCCCAGAATATTCCTAAAAGTTCCAAGATTACTCTGTGTCTCTGGTTTTCCCTTTACCTCAAAGGAGGCTGCTTTACACTCTGACCTGACCAGTGAGGACATTACACTAGGGAGAGTGCAATGTTCCACCATGTTTCTGTGCACCAGCTCATGGATGTTTGCACCCCCATTTGGCATGCAGACTAACTGGTCCAGGGTGTTTGCATTTACAAAGCCTAAGAATCTTTGGGCCTTCATGTTAAGGGTCATGTATGATTCCCAGTTTATATTAGGGTAGCTAATATTATTCTTAAATATGGTGTTAGGTTGAATGGGGAGCATCTCTAGTATATTTAAGTATGTCTTATGGGTTTCCTGGGTCATAGAAGGGGACCTACAGCCTGTAAGGATATGGCCTGGGACATTGTCTGTGGTAATTTGGATGTGGAGAAGCTCAAGCTTGTCATCCTGACAGACCAGCATTGAAGTGTGTTTGTTTTTGATGTAAATATATAACATCTCCACATTTTGCCCCTTTCTGTGTGTACTTGGTCTAAATGTGTGGAAGGCATTGTAGCCCTGCACTGCTGTGGTGCTCTATGCAGCTTTATGCCATGTCTCTGTAACTGTACAGATGTCTACATTCTCCAGGGTGAGGAGAGTTTGCAGGGAATGGAGTTTCTTGTTTGGACTCCTGACATTGAGCAGTATCATGTTCAGATTCTCCTGGGCTGATTTAGCAATATCTGCAGGTTTATCAGGTTGGCAGTGCCTAAAAAGTCAGTATTGGTGTGGATGAGGTTTTAACTGATATTCAAAATTCTAGAGCAGACAGGTGCAGACAATCTCTGGCAAAACAGCATAGTTTGTCAACCATATCCTCTCATGCTGACAAATGCACCATAGTCTATGCCAGTTGTTAGTCAATTATTTTCTGTTCATATCATGACACATCATCCTTGGAGAAGGTAAAAGTGCTGCTCAATGATAGACTCATACTAGACTAGGACACACAGCCTGAGGGAGCTGTCCTGTCTGTCTTCACGTAGTGCAGGGAGGTACTCCTCAAGTACATAACAGATACTAATAAAAGCTATCTCCCAGGTTGTTTCAGCTTTGTGATTTTTTTAACCTTTTTTTTGAGTCTTAATCCTTTTTTGTGGGTGTGAAGACTAGTAGAGAAGGGTGAAGGCTGCCAGCCTAGTCAAATAGAATTTGATACATAATTCTGGCATTTGTAAATATACATGTAAAATACAGGCTTGTTTCTTAAATGAAAGAAAATACTAAAATGTTGAACTTCAGAGATTGTAGCAACATTGCCATCTCCTATAAGGAAAACTAAGTCAAGCTTTTCAAATCTTTCTTTTGAAGATAAACTTATTTCAAATCTATCCTTTGATCTGTAGAGCTCGGAGTCAGCCTGTCTAGGCTAGCACATTCTTTATATTAACTTAAGGAATAATTACTAGAGTGTACATGTAAAATGTCTTTTATTGTTGTAGCTTCCTGAGCAGGTGTTAGCTTGCTAAATAATGTAACCTGTTGGCCTGGGAACCCCAGGCTAAGTGTCAAAATGATGTAATGTGTAAACTGGGAAAACCTATGTGTCAAAATGATGTTATATGGGAGGGCCCAGCAGAAATCATTGTTAGTGATTTTAAAAACTATTGCTGAGAGAGAGACTGTAAGCATTTGAACTTGACTATCCAACTCAGCACTGCCTTATGCTCTCTTTATGTAAGTAGTATGTTAAAACTGTGTTTTCTCCTAGAAGTAGCCATGAATTATAAAGATTAGACTAAGTGTTTTTCTGTATTCAGATCAGAACTTTCCTGCTGAATTGTTTTAAGTTTTGTGTGATCTCTGAACTCTTGAATAGCACTGTGGTGTACTAGTATTGTCTTGTGTTTTTAGTGTTTATTAAATATTTTTAAACCCTTTTCAACTGTGGCTGGTTTATGTAGATATACTTTAAGCTGTAGAATACATTGCATATTTATAGAGTTTACTGTCTAAGTCACTCCAAATAAGCCTTAAGACTGTTTAGTCACACTTACTATTAGATAATAATATTGCACAGTAATAATTGGACACCATTTTAAGGGCCTTTGGGTAGCTGATAAATATTAGCTGGTGGTGGCAGTAATTACTACCATATAATCTGGGTAAAGGGACACAGCTGGAGAATCTGTGTCGACCTTTCCCAGGAGTGTCTGAAGTTGTATAAATAATTATCTCAAGGTGTGTGTGTGGCAGCTACTTGGACAGGGACACGAAGCACTGGTTGGACAGAGAGGGTACTGGAGGTTAGCTTGCCAGCTAGGCTGAGATCTGGACCCTATAGCTGTGCCAGTGGGGAGTCTTATTGCGGACCTGGAGAGCAAGGAGCAACCAGTCCCAGACTGACTGTGATCTCTGTGTGCTCTTAAGGGAAATTGCACTTTACTGTGTGTATTTGTTATCCTTTCCTCATATATGAGATGCCCCCTCTGGTGTTAGTGGTGAGGATTGAGGCTCCTTGATTGCTGGGCCAGGGCACAGGCGTCACAGTGGGCAATGTAAAATTTTAAAATAAAATTAGACTTTTATGTGAAGTACTGTTGTACCATTTAACATGCCCAATATGCACTGCAATTATTTCACGATTATTGTTCATATTAGGTGTGCTAATTTAAAGAAATTTTTATACGCCTGTGTTGCGCGAACACTGATATACTGAAGCTGTCTAGTGTTCTTCCCAGTCTACTGCAGGGCTTTACACTAAAACTGACTGATTTTGTGTGCATGTTAATTTTTAGGCTTGTAACAATTCAGTTATACAACCAGACTGATATCCTTATCATGTAATGCAGACAAGTGACTGCTGTTTTCTTCATAAGGAGCAGTGTAGTATAGCAGCCCTTGTCTGTAAATGTTACTTTAGGCTAGGCTGAAATATCCTGTATTTCCAACACAAGACAGCAGCTTGGAATTAGTAAACAGTAGTAACATGAAGAAAATGCAACTTTGCAGTGAGTATAATTGTGAACTTTTTCTTTTTCTTTCATGAACTGGTCTCTTGTCAGGTTACAAATAAAAATGGGACTTGTAGCTGTGAGATGTATCTTTTGAGCTCTTACTGAAAGTTGGAAAGGGTGCCTGATCGAGGGTTTGTATAACTGATGCAATCCCCATTTCTCTTCTATATTCTGATTGTATCTGATCTGGAAGGGGTCTTTTTTATTCTTACTTGTGTGCATATGTAAGAAAATGTTCTTTGCTTTTTCTAGAATGTAATTGCTATGTATACACAGAGAATGAGAACAAGATAAGCACAGCTTGTCTCTGTGATGATGAGCAGATGTAAGTATCAAACTACAGAAACGAGAAAGGGTAAAGTTAGAGTAGTGCGTGTGTGTGTGTGTGTGTGTGTGTGTGTGTGTGTGTGTGTGTGTGTGTGTGTGTGTGTGTGTGTGTGTGTGTGTTTGTGTGGAGAGTCAGAGAGAGATGGATAGATACAGCCTGACAGAGTGTGTTAATTGTATGTCTCTGTCTCTTTCTGTATGGTGTATGTGCATGAGTGATCTTGAAATACAGTGAAAAATGAAGAGGAAGAAGACTATTTTCTTTGTAAGAAAAACTGAGTAATACAGCTGCTCTCTGATGTAGTAATAGCTGCAACTGACTTCTTAGTAACCATTTATTAAACTGTTTATTAGCTGTAGTATGAATTGTATGTCATGTGCTTCTAAAATACAGCTTGTTATGACATTCTTTAAAACTTCCTTAATGGAGGTGGTAGCTAAGCTCTCTAAGCTCTTCTACTTGGAGATGCATGCTTCTGTCTCTAGACATCTCTGGTAGAAATAAACACAAGATTAGACATTCCAACAGTTAATTCAGTCATACCCTTTAAAAAATCTTAAGTGCTTGCCAACGTCTTTATTATTGACCTTAATTTTTCTTTAAAGCAATAAGAGCTGCTGGAAAATCAAAAGTAATTGACTGTAAACAATTTATCCTTGAGAATGTGTCCCCTTGGACTCAGCTATTTTCCATTACAGAAGATGATTATAAAGAAAAGCCCACAGGACAAACACTTGAAAGAAGAGTGTATTGATGGCATCTAATCATGAGTGCAAAGTGGATTTATTTCAGGGTGTACATGTTCAGTAATCTGTGGAAAATCCTGCCATCCAGGGGTCTTGCCTCAGTGCCCTGCTGAATAGAGAAAAAAAAAATATTTTTATTTTTATGATCCAAAAGATGTCACTTTTATTTCAGTCTGTGAGAACTATATACCATGAGAGGAGCTTTGGGATTAAGGAAATATGACCCAGGGTGAGGATTAAGGACAAGAAGCAAGTCACCTGTTTACTGATTTCATAAGTAAAACAACATCACAAAACTACAACATCCACATCACAAGGTTGCCAGAGAAACAGTTACATGACAGGAGCCTCGCTTAGGAGTTAATAGTTGTTTCTCGTCCGTTCAGTTTTAACTAGACTGGTGGTCTGAAGACGTTGAATTAAACCGCTATATGCAACAATATTCAAATTCAGTTATAGAATTATTTGGGGACATATTTTTTTAAAATGTGTCATAACTGCATAATGACAGGAATGTAGCATATTATGCAAAAATATTGGATAATTGGCTTTCTTTCATATAAAATTCTTTTCAGTTCCACAACCTTTATTCTTTACACAACTTTATTGTGGTAGCCATTATTTAGCCGTAGTTAAAAGATTTAAAATGGGCTAATCTTGATAGTCACCCCTCACCCCCTCTCTTTTGGTTCCGTTTCCCCTGGCAACATGTTATTTTATCTGCCTTTTGGGAGTCTGAACTGAATCACTAATTTCTCTACCAGTGCTTTGTTCCTGAAAAATACTGTGGGTCTGACAACACAGAAGGTTAAGGCTTTGAACTGCAATCATGTTGCATCCTGTACCACAGGGTGTGTTTCCCTTTGCCTTCATTTGCGTATAGTGTGACTTGAGCATGTCACTTAACCAGACAATGATCTAGGGTTTTTGGGAATTTGGGCTAGGCTCGTCAGTGGTCTCCTGGGCCTCATGTCTAGTAACTCCAGATTTGCCTCTTAGCATTCTTTGACGTCAGAGTTTGGCATACTGTTGGAGTTAGTCACAGTTATGGGGCCCAGATACCATCATACTACAAATAAGCTGGATTTTTGTTACAAATGACCCCAGGAGCACAAATGCGAAACTTCTAAGTGATTGCATTATGTTCAGTACTGCACTGCATTTAGCACTCCATTTTGTTGTGTCCTCACCTAAGAGTACTTTTTGGCTAATACTAAAATATGAACTTATGAAGTGTAGTCTCTCTTTGGGGATAATACAAAGAGGCAGCCAGCTGCTTGGTCCTCCCTCTTTCTTCTAGTTGATCATTTATCTGCCTGGTCATGGAGTTAAAGGCAGATGCCTTGCCCCTATTCCAGTGTGGTAGCTCCAGGCAAGGGCGCCCGCAGGCAGGTGCAAGGGGGTGCACTTGCACCCCCCTGGAACTGGCTGATTTTATTTTAATTTAAAAAAAACTTTTTTTTTTAAAGGGCGTTCCTCTTTAAGAACGCCCTTTGCATCCCGTCCAATTGCACAGACGCAACAAGTGTTTGCGACCTGTTTTTGTCTTCTGTGCGTTCAGCTGCAAAGACCTGTTTTAGGAGTCAGAAGGGCCAAACAGTCATGCGTGTGTCGCATGAATTTTAAACAGAAACCTGCGCGGGAAGGGAATCACATTATTACTGTCAGCCTGCCAGAGAGTCGCACAGTAAGGTTCCTTGAGAGTGAGGAGTTACAATTTTAAAATTACTTTAATATGACACAGGAAAGGGATGGGTGCTACTGCTCTGTATTCCGTGTACTTGTAAGTAAAGATTTTAACAGTGTGTTTGAAATTAATTAATCTGTATTTCAGCGGATTATTATGTGGACATGATGACATGTAGCCTGAGTGATGAAGGAGGGGTTCTTTGTGTGATATTATTAGCTAAGAATATTCATCTAAGGCTTGTAACATATTCTTTGGACCATGAAGAGTTATGTAGAAGTAAGGAAGTAACAATGAATAACTCTTTATCTGTTAAAGTTTGCAGTTTTGCTCTTTATCTATTCATTGTTAAGTTTGCAGTTTTGCTCTTTATCTGTTAAAGTTTGCAGTTTTGCTCTTTATCAGTTTTTTAGAAGTAAGGAAGTAGCTGAGCTCAGGCCAGTAAATGTATTTAAGTGAAATACAGTGGTTGGGTTGACATTTATGTCCAGAAGCAAATGGAGCAATTATGCTGTAGGATTCATAAAGTTTAACAGAAGGGAATCAAGAGGGCCGGGCCATTGATGGAAGCATGGAAATTGGATGTAGGAAAAGAATCCTGCTTTGTATGTTACAGATGTTTGCCCTGCATATTTACTTAGTGTGAGGTTGTTCTTGCTAATTGCCGTTTGTCTATAAGTGTTGAATTTAATGAAACTGTTGAGGATTGACCATGTAATTTGAGTCCACTTACCCAGAGAGTATCGCATTAATTCTGGTAATATTTATTGAGCGTGTGTTGTTAGGAATGATAGAGTCATGAAACAGGTTAGGTGTAGTTGGAGACGTTAGTACAGACTGTTATTTTGGAGACAAAAGCACAGATGCATTTAAGAGAAGGTGTATGCTATTTAACTGGAATTCAGATGTGCAGAAGGATTTTGTAAGAGGTGATTGACAAATTTTAGGAATTCACTGGAAACTGTGATGGTGGAATAATCTGCACATTAACTGTACAGATTTTTGCAGAATGTTCAGATTTTTGACTCATGTTTTTGGTATGTTTTTCATAAAAATTGTGGTTTTTTTCTGGCAAATTTGTAACAAATCATTAAAAATTGAAGTTAGAAAATAATGACAGGCATTTGAGTTTCAGATTTCATACCCTTCAGAAAATTCATGCTAATGCAAAACTTGTTATTCAATCGACGTTATAAATTTGAAGAGCAATGTTTAAATAATGTCCCTATTTTTGTGCCTTTGTCCCACTTTCATTTATGGCTTTGTCTAGATTTCTTGCTCTAAGAGGTTGAGAGGTATGATTGGCGATATTATCAGATGTAATATTCATAGATATATTAAGTAGTTATGAATTAAGTACAGAACCTTGTGGGACTCAGACAATAACTGAACATTATTCTGATGTGGTACTTTTCTGTTTTACAACTTGGGTTCTGTCATTTACATACCTGTGAACCATCTATTTGCACTGTCTGAGAGACCAAAGCTTTTGTAAGACAATAAGAAATTGTTGTATGATACAGCATCAAACACTTTTGATAGATTCAGAAATAGTGTCAACAGTTTCCAGAGCTGAGTTGACAGCAGATATATTTGATAATGTCAAAAAGAGCTATGCTAATTCCCTGGTCTGACCTAAATTCAAGTTGACTGTGCACTATCTGTCTGTATGTGAGTATTTGAGTAGATAGTCAGGTCGCTGTTTACGGATGCTTTTTTCTATATTTTAAAGAGAAGAAAGTAATGCAACACAAGAGCAATTACTGAAGATTGTGAGATGGCAATGCTTAGATAAGAGAACCACAGTGGATTATTTCCAGCAATTTCCTTTACAGACAGTGGTAGAGCATACTATGACAGTATGCTCCACCACTGACTCTAAAGGGAAATATGCAATATTGTCATCAGGCATTGGCCTTCAAGATACCTTTTCTACACCATTTTAACTTATTTCTGACTGGATCCATAAAGGTCATACTGCAACATTTAGTATTTAATTTTTTCTTTTCTACTTAAAGTGAAGAAACATCTATATGGACAGTGCTGGCTATCAAGAGACTAAATTAACCAGCATTTGTCCAGTCCTGGCAGGATCATGTAATATCACATGTCTACCATCTATTCAGACCAGTCACATGCTACTCTGCAACAGCCTCTCTCACACGTAGGAGTCTTGTTCCCAGACATTTTAGCAGCCCCATCAGTGGTGATTAATGTCATCTATCAGCCTCTTACACAGATTCTAAACACACGTAGCTGAACTAATTGTTCACATTTGCCAAGCATTCTTCCCCCATTGTGCACATATGTGGAGAGGAAGAGATCCAGTGCATTATGAGGCTTTTGACAAGACCTTGGCCTCTTCTGTGACAGTCCTACATACTTTCTGATCTAATTTCTAAACCTCTACTAATATTTTATTGCAGAATGATGGCATTTCACTAGATAACTCTGTCACAATTTTTTAGCAAATTTTCCATATGTTTTGCTTGCTTCCCCTTCATATCATGCTTAACATTTGAATCATAACTTGATTTAGACAATTGTGCCTTTGCTAACTATCTTATGGAGATCATGAAGGATCAAACCTGGATAATCCTGGACAGCAGCTACAGGTTAATTGTTAGAAGAGCACTGCATTGCATCACATATTTCTACTTATACCTAGTGATCTCTTTTATTTCAAGTGTGCTCACTGCTTTTTCATAACGGTGCCCACAGCCACATAAAATATGTTCCTCTATCTATTTTGTTGTTATGCCCTACCCCTGTGCACTCCCACTAGTGACAGCCAATGGATAAAGTGTAAAAGGGGCATCAGCGCTGAACTGCTCCTCACTCCTTGCTACAGGATGACTGGAATGACTGCACCCCTGGTATCCACCAGGGTTATCAACTCACATGTATGTGCCCTTGAGTGTGTCCACTCCCCTATTTCCATTAAATGGACATGACTATCCTCTCTGACTATGCTGTCAAGCACAAACCTTGAACTTAAGTCACCTGGGCCATAGTCAAGCTTTTTTTCACTCTATGCAAGCAGCATCAGCTTCTGTCATCTGCTTTTGAAGTAATTATCAACCAGATTCAGCCATTCCCTAACCAAGATTTTGGATCATGTTGCACTGGCAAAGCATTAATAGCTATGGTGAAAGGAGGCAAATACTTTTAGATAGTAGTGCCAAGGTTATGTCAGCCATGCTGTCATGTGTGTGGAAGCATCATGAGTAACACATTTAAAATCTATATACTACCATCCACACACAAACGGTGTCATAGAAAGATTTAACTCTACACTGAAGACCATGTTAAGAGCATTTGCAGACCAGTTCACGGGGGAGTGGAACAAGTACCTGCCTCATACTCTCTTTCTTTATAGGGAAGGTGCACACCAGTCCGCAGGTTTCTCACCCTCATGATCACAGAGTGAGGTTCCTCAGGATATAATTCATGATGATTTGGTGGGTGAGTGCAATTCCCACAAAGAATCTGTTGTGAAGTATATCTAGAACTTCGATATTGGGCTTCAGAAGTTCATTGTGGCAGCCCAAGACTACTTGCCACTGACACAAGAGCAGCAAAGACAGATTTAAGGCAGGACAGCCAGAGCTAGAGAGTATTCTATTGTGCAGCAGTTGATGGCATTTATTCTTGTTAGACACATCAATGTGCAGGCAGCCAGGGAGAGTCGTTGCACCATTTTAAAAAAGTGTGTGATGTTAACTATATAGGAGAGCTGCCAGACAGGAGGCAGGAGGTTGTGGGGATAAATATACCAAACCTCTATTGACTTCTGTAATGGCTACTTGCAGGTATCTTTGACACCTGAAATTAGGGAGAGTTCAGTATGCGTCACTGATTTGGATTAAACAAGTTTACAGAAAAATGCCCTCTGTAATGAAGAATCTCCCAACTAACTCCTAAAGGCTAATACGGCTCATACAAATAAGAGCATGAAATTATGCCTTTATTTACATGGATAACATTGCCATCTATAGCTGCTCATGGACAGAATATGTTTAGCATGCTAAATAAACAAAAAATCCAGGTGAAGCAAGTGAGAGGCGACAAAGCAACACAGCAATAGCGTATACCTATTTATTATCCGCTTTCGTACAAAACTTCATCAGAATAAAATACAAGTGCCAAACCCATCATTTAAATAATAAAAGATCACATGTTTAATTAAACAATTATGAATACCTTCATTTAACTTAACTTAATAAAAACCATAAAAATGGCCAACTAAACCATTTGATAAACCTATAACAATAACAGTTTATTTAATTAAAATGAGAATAAATAAAATTACCAGTTTTATTAATGTCCAACCCTGTTTTAAGAAACATTTGATGTTAATTGTTTCGTTGAGGCCAGGGGCAATGTCTGATTTCAGTTTTATTTGCCAGTGTACCTCCCTCTGCAACAAGTAATTTTTAAAGTCACCATCCCTCATGTCTTTATAACCCACTTCAAGAACTGAAAATAAAAATTTTTTGAAAGATGGACAAATCAGTGAGTGTTTAAATAAGGCATTCTTCTCATCCTTAGATTTAATAGAATATAGATGTTCTCTAATTTTTTATAATTGAGGGCGATATTAGTACTGTTGATGATTTCTATAAGGACATTAATATGTTTTCTGATTATTTAAAATTTACCATGGGTACTAAGGGGTTTAATATTAATTTTTTAGATATCTCATTAAAATGGGATTTTGATGAAAACAGGCTTCACAGCAGTATTTTCCGTAAGAAAACTTTTAATAATGGATATTTACACTACAAAAGTGGGCACCCTAAGTATATAATTAATAATATCCCTAGAGGACGACCTCTAAGGAAGTGGACTTGTCCAAGGAATTTAATTTTATTTGTTCCCTATTTATTAAAAGGGGATATGATCTAGCTATTTTAGATAATGCTAGGGAGAATGTTTTGTCCCAAAGAAGTAATAAATATTTTCCTTTGTTAAATCTTGAAAAAGATAAAGGGGATTTTTCCCCTAAAAATAATCAGGAAAACAAATTGAATGCTAACCTTATTTGTTCTCTGGAAACGAGCTCTGATTGTTGGGGTATTCAAAATATTATTAAGAAGAATTGGGGCATTATTAAGGGTAATAAGGACATTTTTAATGCTTTAGGTGAAAAACCCATCTTTGTTCAGAAAAGTGGGTTTAATTTAAAACGGATTTTGGAATTCCAACAGAACAAGGCTCCCTATTTTGAGACCCACAAACGTGGCATGCATATGTGCAATCAATGTAATGTTTGTCGGTTTATTTCTACTGGTCCCCACATTTCAGTGAGTAGTTTTGGTAGAACCCTGGAGGTGCCCGGCTATGTAAATTGTAATACAAGTGGGGTGATTTACCTCATTTTATATAGGGATGACCACCAGGGAGCTAAAAATTAGAATTAGAGAACATCTATATTCTATTAAATCTAAGGATGAGAAGAATGCCTTATTTAAACACTCACTGATTTGTCCATCTTTCAAAAAATTTTTATTTTCAGTTCTTGAAGTGGGTTATAAAGACATGAGGGATGGTGACTTTAAAAATTACTTGTTGCAGAGGGAGGTACACTGGCAAATAAAACTGAAATCAGACATTGCCCCTGGCCTCAACGAAACAATTAACATCAAATGTTTCTTAAAACAGCGTAGGTTGGACATTAATAAAACTGGTAATTTTATTTATTCTCATTTTAATTAAATAAACTGCTATTGTTATAGGTTTATCAAATGGTTTAGTTGGCCATTTTTATGGTTTTTATTAAGTTAAGTTAAATGAAGGTATTCATAATTGTTTAATTAAACATGTGATCTTTTGGTATTTAAATGATGGGTTTGGCACTTGTATTTTATTCTGATGAAGCGGATAATAAATAGGTATACGCTATTGCTGTGTTGCTTTGTCGCCTCTCACTTGCTTTACCTGGATTTTTTGTTTATTTGGTATTTTTGTCTGTTTTTTTATTTAATGTTTAGCATGCTGGTGAGGTGCTGGATATACTGCAAGAGACAGGGCTGACTCCCAAGGATAGTGATTGTCAGATAAGTATGGCAGAGGTACCTTATCTCAGTATCAGAGTGGGTGTTAGAATGATTGGGCCAGAACCTCCAAGGTTGAAATTACTGAAGTATGGCTTACCCCAACTAGGAAGAAACAATTGAGGACATTCCTAGAGACAGTGGGATACTGTTCACAGCTATAAGACTGCTCCCCTGATAAACTTTAACAGAAAAAAGGTTGGCCTCGTATCCAGCATTTTAGTAGGCATTTCTAAAGTTTAATTAGGTTTTGACAGGACCCCTGTACTAGCCAGCCCTGATTATAGTCAAGAATTCATTGTCAGGGAAGATGCTTCCAGTTATGAAGTGGGAACTGTACTTAGTCAGATTTTGTCAGAGGAAGAAAAACAACCTATTAAGCTGCATAATTCAACCCAGGGAAGAATCCTATATAACAACTGAGAATGAATGCTTGTGCATTGCCTGGACTATACAATGTCTATAATCCTACCAGCATGGCTGTACTGGTTTTAAATGGAAAGAAATTTAGATCCACCATTTTCGTTGTGTTCAATACCTAAAGCAAGAGTGGTTTGGTTTATGTTGTAGTTAAGAGAAATGCATTTGGTCAAAATATTAATAAGCTTATTAAGTTTTGTCTAGCGGATGGCGGCCATAAAGCATTGTGGATTAGAAAAGGGGTGCATCAGCATGTTTACAATTCAGTCTTGCTTAGCTGTTGGCAGTAAGAATTAATTAAAACTACTACTGCAACATTTAGACCAACTGCTGAATTTCACCATGCCATTAATTGGTAGAGAAATGGTACAAAAAAGGTTAAGTGGGCAAATTAAGGTCAACATACATTAAAAAAAGTCTTCCTCCCCCAAAAATTAACAAGCAAGTAAAAATAAAAATGCTAGTTTATACTCTAGACTGAATTGTTTCTGAAGCATTTCTAAGACAGTAACAACTAATACATGCCAGGATTAGCGATAGAAGCTGATGTGAGACTTAGGAGTATGAAATTCCAGTTTGGTTGAGTTTTTCTTGCAGTTTTTTACTGCCTTGTTGTTTGTATGATCTTTCTACACGTTGGTTTGGATGTTAATTGAGATATTTTGTAGGCTTCTTGATGTTTATGAGGTCAAGCTTGGTTTAAAATGTATTTTTTAACTGTAGCCAAGCTTTCTACTTATGCTGTGCCAATGAGGTCAATTAGAAGTGTAAATCATACAAATCCACAGCTAGCGGAGTTTAGCTTTATTGGCTTGAAGTATCTTTTAAGCCTTTGAAAAAGGAAAATGTCATGGGCATTCGGAAGCTGTGTTGCTGAAACACGTCAGTTCCTTATGGGGTCAGTTGCTTGTATTTTAAGGGCCTGCATTACAAGAATTTTATCAGGTAGTGAAAACTCTAGCTTGGCTCTCTCTCTTGCTGTGTTTAGTGAATAATTTGTCTGTGTGACCTTTTTACCCTTTCGTTTAGTGCCTAGACTTACCACTGTGCAGCAAGCTAGTTTGAACACTAAAGCATAAAGAAGCAAGTATGTATACATGTACGGGAACGTATTAAAGAAAATACGGTCTTCACATTTGCAGAGAACTGTTAATGCAGGTGTTATCAAAAGTATAACAAGTGAAGAGCAGGCTAGCAAGTACGGTAGATGCACGGATTAACCAAACGTGATGAAGAGAAATAATCCAGCACCCTAAGCATGAGTAGCAACAAAAAACTTTTATTATGAACCAAACCGGTTTCAGCAACTAGCTTTCTTCAGTGGCTTATTTGAAAACTCACAATAAGTCATATTTATAGGAAATACTAACTGAGTGACCTGACATCACTTCCTGTATACCAACAATATAACCACAAAAAAATACAAAAAAAATATTAATATAATAAATTGATAGCGAATAAATGCAAAAGTTAGAACATACAATTGATTTGGACAAATAATGTTATTTAGTTACGGCCATCCATGATACAATAATATGGAATGGCATGTAGATACTAATAAATGTAATGACCTACATGCAAATAACCAAAAAATATTTCTAACATAATACAGTTATTAATATAATATAATAGTGATTGATAACACTATATAATTCATTGCAATTTGTCATTAAGACCTGGTGGAAACAAACCACCTAGTTTGACTATCCATTTGGTTTCCTTGTTATCCAATAATTTGTGCCATCCTGTTTTGTACATTCTGTTACCAACAATTCTGTCAATACAAATAAAGGAAAATTGGGCCGTTTTGTGTATGATAGAATGTTTGTGTAGTGCATTGGTAGGCCTAGCATTTCTGATATCCCCTAAGTGTTCAGAAATGCAAATACGAAACTGTCTAGATGTTTGTCCAATATAGAAGGCCCTACATGTGCATGTAGCTAAATAGATCACCCAGTCTGTACTACAATTGGCAAAATGTTGGATATCATAAATCTTGCCTGTGTTTTTGCTAGTGAATTCTTTGGTGGTGAAAACAAATTTGCAAAAGACACAGTGACCACAAGGGTGACAGCCTGTTAATTTGTCCCCCAAAATAGTGGTCTGAATCCTAGAAACTTCCTGGAAAGTAGTTTTTTTATAGTATGAAAAGTGTGATCCTAAGGTTTTATCTTTCCTATAAGAGAAGAGACATCTGTTATCTAACCATTTTGCTAGGTGTTTGTTATTAGTTAATATGTTCCAGTGATGACTGACTATGTCTTGTAATTGGTAGGTGTTTCTACCAAAGGTGGTTACTAACCTAGGTATCTGGTATGATGATTGAGCAGTCTTAGGTTTATAACATAACAGGGAATCCCTGGACAAGTTGGCAATAATGCCAACTGCCGAGTGAATGTCCGAAGTGTGATAACCCCGCTGTGTGAATCTGTTAGAAGGATCATCCTGGCAACATCTGAGGTCAGAGTTTGATGAACAAATTCTCTTAATCCTAATGAACTGGGATTTGGGAATATTTTTGATGATATGTTTGGGATGTAAGCTAGAGGCATGTAATAAACTGTTATATTGTGGATATTTCCTATGTACAGTGGTGCGTAAAGTATTATCCACTTCTCGAGGGAGGTGTACATCCAAAAAATCAATTTGTTGTGTGTCATAATTGGCTGTAAATCTAACACCCCATTTGTTGCTGTTCAAATATTCAACAAATTTTTGGAGATAGTCAATTCCTCCTTTCCAGACTAGCCAGCAATCATCAAGATAACTTCTCCAGATATCCATATCTGGCAGGTACAGGTTGTGCGATTCATTGTATATAATGTGGTCTTCCACAAAACCTGTAAAGAGATCTGCATAAATAGGTGCGAAAGACCATCGTTGTACCCTGTATCTGCCAGTAACAATTGCTTTTGAAATAGAAAATGTTTTTGGTGAGAACATGTTCTGCCATGCAAATCAATAGGGTATTGAATCCTGGACTGTAAATGTTGGTCTTCTGTAGCCAATATTCCAGTGCCGTTAACCCAGCCCAATGTGGTATACTTGTATATAACGATGTAACGTCTAGAGTGCACATAATCCAATGCTCTTCAAGCTGTGATTCAGAAACAATCTGAAGAAACTCCGTGGTATCCTGTAGTCTAGCCCTAACATATCTTAACAGAGGTTTAAGATATTGAGTGAGAAAGGCGGACAAAGGTTCCATCAGTGAAACAATACCTGACACTATAGGTCTCCCTGGAGGTGTAGAAAATGATTTATGAATTTTAGGGAGTAAATACAGGTATTGTTTGGCTGGATCCACAGTAGTGAGATGAAATTTGGTTTTGGTACTGATAATGCCTTCCTCAACTGCGAGTTGCAAAAAATCATCAATTTCTTTTTTGAAATTGGGCGTGGGGTCAATGGGCATCTGTAAATAATGCTGAGTGTTCGACACTTGTCTTAACCCTTCAGCCCAGTAATAACTGGAATTCATCACCACAATGGCCCCACCCTTATCCGCAGGAAGAATGGTAATATCAGTATTGTTTTTCAGGTTTGTAAGAGCCTGTTGTTCATTAATGTTTAGATTGTTTCTGATAATATTCCCTGTGCCTAACTGCTGATGTAAATCTTCTATAACTGCATTCTGGAATATGGCTACATGTTTGTCCATCGGAGGACAAAACTCAGATGCTAGAAATTTAAATTCAGTGGATCTTTGAGTGGAATCCTTCTCATCAAAGAAAATTTTAAGATTCAATTTTCTACAGAAATCCATAACATCAGATACAAATGTACTTTCATCAACAAAAAAGTCAGGAATAAAACCAAAAGTATACCATCAAGGACTTCCATTTATTTATGAAACTTGCTGCCAGAGTCACACTGTAAGCACTGCCATATATTTTTGTTATGAAACTGCTGCTGGGCTTACTCCGTTCACTGTTTAAGCTGCTGGGCTAAGTTGCTCCGTTCACTGTTTAAGCTGCTGGGCTAAGTTGCTCCGTTCACTGCTTAAGCTGCAGGGCTAAGTTGCAGAAAACCTCTGGTGGAGCTTCTGAAGGTTGTACTTGTAACCTTAATCAGTAGCAGAAGACAAAATAGCCAAGTGTGTATGTGTGTCTGTATAAGAAGGAGGTAGCATACCCCGCAGCTGTCCAGGTTTTTGCAAAACGTCCAGATTTTTTCCCCATATTCCTCCTAAAAAGGATTGAAGTTGCTAAGTAATGACAGGCATTTGAGTTTTAGATGTCATATCCTTTAGAAAAATGCATACTAACATAAATCCTGTTATTCTAGCAATGTTCTAAGTTCATGAGAGCAATATTTATAATCTGCCCCTATTTATGTTGGGCTTTGTCCAGATTTTTTGCACTAAGAGGTTGAGGTGTGTGAGGGAGAGTGAAGTGCCCTAGTTAAGAGTTAGCAGGTGGAATTTATTTTCAAGTGCATTTTCAAGGAATTGTGAGCTTCAAGGGAAAATAAGTTTACTGCTGCCCATGTTGTCTGCTTAAAATGTGCAACTGTTTTGTTTAGCAAATGGTATCAATATTGTGGTATATAATTTTAAAGCAGTATTAGTAGCACAGCAGGTAGCATACTTGCATATTGATGTAGAGGGCTATAGGTTCTACTCCCACAGCATGTATATTTGCATTTTAAGGGGGGTGGAGTGCTGCGGTCCTGACTATGTCCTCCTTTGGCTGAGACGCCTAATAACTATGAACTTGTTTTTCAGCTTACAACCCATTCCCTATTGCAGACCTACCACGACAGCAAACCAAACACATAAACACACAAAAACATACTTGGAGGCTCTAAATAAAAATCTGCCTAAGCAGCAGAGATCTCCAAAGCAGACACCCAAGCAACCGCTACCCCAAAACAAAACACGTGCAACACATAGCTCACAAAGCCAGTGTGCCGAACAGTCACAGCCCTTAAGACTAAACAACACACCTGATACACTTGTAATAGATGACTCTATTGTCAGGCACACTGACGTCCTGCTCACTAGGCTGAACAAGGAGAAGGTCATGGTGAGCTGCCTGTCGGGCGCTAGGATCTGCCACATAACACAAGCACTCAGGTCACTCCAAGACAAGTACAAATATGACTCAGTCATTGTCCATGCTGGTGTGAATGTCCTGAGATGTACCTCCCTGGACTGCATGAAAAGAGACATAGAGGAGCTCTCTGAGCATGTAGCCCAGGCCGGTATGACCCTGACCTTGAGTAGCATCTTACCCTCACCAAGAATGATGCCACAATATGAAGACAAGATGATCCATTTCAACAATTGGCTTAAGTATTGGTGTCATTCAAAGAGGATCCAATGCCTGTCAGCCTGGGATGACATGCTCGACATGCCACGATGCTTCGCTAGGGACAGCTTGCACCTGTCACCCCTGGGCTTTCGGATATTGGCAAAGGCTCTTGCTACCCCCATAGTGCCTTTTTAGGCAAGGCTCAAAGACAAACCCACCTCCATAGGTATCACAAGGGATAAGAAACTAAGAGTAATGCTACTCAACGCCAGAAGTCTAAACCTCAAGATGCATGCACTCAAAACTCTCCTTAGCATGGAGAACATCGATATCTGTGCAGTAACAGAAACCTGGTTCAAGGCTCCCGAGAGCACCCCAGCACTACCAGGTTATACCTCATACCATGCTTTTCGGCCCCAAAACTTGGACCGAATCACAAAAGGAGGGGGAGTATCAATATTCGTCAAAGATACCCACACCTCCAGATTGGTGGCACAGCACGAAGCATCAGAGACTATCCATGTGCAACTAACAGTGGGTAAAACTGCCTTCCAGTTTATAGCCTGCTACAGACCACCCTCCCAAACCCAGGAACCCCACTCGGCCTTCCTGAGAACACTGGAAAATATGAAGGTCTCTCCAAACACCATTATATTGGGCGACTTCAACTACCCAAACATAGACTGGGAGCATTACTCTAGCTCCAACACCCTAGCCCAAAGGTTCCTAGAATTTATAAACTCAAATGTTATGGAACAACTTGTTACCACTCCCACAAGAGGAAAACATACTGGACCTGATCATCACCAACATGGGGACTCTATGCTCCAGACCAGAAGTGTATCCCTCACTGGTAAGATCAGACCATAAACTAATCTCACTGGATATTCACATCCCGACCCTACCCCTGCCCAGAAAACCACAGTGAAAAACTTCTCTAAAGCAAATTTCACACTCCTCAAAACCGAGGTGGAATCCTTCAAAGCCCCCGGGCCTGTGGAAAATATGGCCCAGACTGCAGAATCCTTTATAAACGCATTCTATGAACACCTTCAGGAATGCATGGATCATGCAATCCCAAATAAAACCAAGACCCAATCCTCCAAAGGCAGATGTCCTGTCTGGTGAACCCCAGCCATAAACAAACTATACAATAGAAGGAGAAAGCTACTACATGATAGAGCAAAATCCCAAAAAGGGAAGGCATCTCTGATCAGTATTAGCAAAAAACTACGGGCACTCATAAAATCGTCTAAGGCCAACTTCGAGAGAAAAATTGCACAGGACACTAAGGATAATCACATGGCTTTCTTTAGTTATGTTAGGAACCTGGATGGGAATTCCCAGATATGCTCAGAATTAGTCCAAAATGACAAAAAATACACCGAACCCACAGACATTGCCAACATCCTAGCTGACATGTTCAGCGCAAACTCCCCCCCCCCTCCCCACCAAAAGGGCAAATATCTATCCCAGCAGAGTGCTGCCCCCCTGACATCTCAGATGCTCAGGTAAGAGCCGCCCTCTCCAAAGCAAAAAACACAGCATCAATGGGACCAGATGGTGTCCCGGGCTGCGTCCTACATGAACTCCAAGAAGAGCTAAACCCAAACATAAAACTACTGTTCAGTCTCAGCCTTACTACAGGATATGTACCCAAAGAGTGGCGTACAGCAACAGTGGTCCCTCTCCATAAAGGTGGTGCCTCAATGGATCCTGGAAACTATCGCCCCATAAGCCTGACTAGCTTGGTCTGCAAAGCTATGGAAAGGATCATCATGGACCTTATAAATAAAGATATTGGGGACCTACAGACACTGGATCCTACCCAGTTCATCTTTGTTAAGGGCAGATCCTGCCTCTTAAACCTGGTTGATTTCTTTGAAACAGTCACCAAGGCCATTGACGAGGGGAAGGTGGTCCACACAGCCTACCTGGACCTCGCAAAAGCCTTCGATACAATACCCCACTCGGGCATTATAGATAAGCTCACCAGCTTAAATATAAACCCTTATGCCACTAGATGGGTTGCAAACTGGCTCAAGGACAGAACCCACATGGTTAGAATTGCTGGAGCCATGTCAGACTCCAAACCAGTTACAAGTGGCGTCCCATAAGGCTCAGTCCTGGGACCTCTCTTCTTCGGTATATATTTCTCGGAGGTACAGGCCAACGCGGAAGGACTGTGGCTGACCAAGTTCGCAGATGACTGCAAACTGGGCACCATAATCGATTCTCCAGCCGACACATCCTCCAAAAGGGCCTTATAGAAACAGACAACTGGTGCCAGAGCCATGGCCTCAAGCTAAACGCCAAAAAGTGTATAGTCATCCCCTTTGGCAAAAACAAAGTGCCCACAAATTACCACATAGGTGGTAATCCATTAAGTACAGAAGAAGTAATTAGGGACCTGGGGACCCAAGTTGATAGCAATCTCTCATTTGACAACCACGTGGCCAAAGTGGTTAGAAGAACATTTTATATAGCCCACCTAATCATGAAGGGATTCACATCTAGATCAGGGGAGGTCATCTTGCCTCTTTACTCATCCCTCATCAGGCCCATAATTGAGTACAATGCCCCTTTTGGGATGTACCTTACCAGACACCTGCAGCAACTGGAAAGACCCCAAAAGTACCTCACCACGAGGATCAAAGGGCTCAAACAGATGCCATATGCTGCCCGGTTAAAGAAACTCCAGCTCTACTCATTGGCAGATGCCATATGCTGCCCGGTTAAAGAAACTCCAGCTCTACTCAGTGGCATACCGCCTGCTCAGAGGCAATCTGTGCCTGATGTATAAAGCCATGTCTAACCCAGAATTAATGGACATGCTGCATCTCAGAAAATCCAAATCCCATCGAGCTACGTGCACGAGAGACTTGAACCTCAGCACTGAAATAAATAGGACATGCTGGAGGGACAGATTCATAACCCAGAGGCTCCCTTCACTCTGGAATAAAATCCCAGTCCAGGTTAGGCAGAGTCCCTCACTGACTCTCTTCAAGAGGAATCTTGATGAGTGGATGGAAGATCGTAGGTTTACCCCGGGTATCACTTCTGTGTCACTGTTAGACAGAGGCACAGTATACTAACCTTGAAAAAGGGCATAGCAAAATTAATTTAAAATGGGTGGCGAAAGCCAAACACACTCTGGCTAGGCTTATAAATGCCCTAGGGCAGATAGCCTAGTATGAACCCATATACCAGCTTACCATTTTTTTTTTTTTTTTTTTTTTTTTTTATGTAACGTAGGCAATTTATTCTTCAAGGGCAGCAGGCATTGAATTTGTAGATGAAACACTGAAGTATAAAGTTATTTTCTAGCAACAACAACTTCATTAGTTTCAGATCTCTTTAATGTGGAATTATTCAGATGACTTTTACTTCTGCAGAGATTGTGCACATTGACTGATATTGGTGGATTGTAATGACAGAAGTTTGAGTGGCCTTTTATGGTTGAAATGCTCTGAACTGGGCAGTTTGCCATTATTGGTTCATATGTTTTGTTTCATTGCTTGCTGGACAAACGTTCAAAACTATAAATTTATAACAGTCTAGCAAGTGGTGCTGTATTATAGAAGGGATATAATTAAATTATTATAATTAATGCAATCTGTATATATTATAATCCTATGTATAAATATGTATACTTCTTATGCATGGCTACTCTTGTTTATCACAGTAACAGGAAAGATACTGTAATGGCTGTGTCAAGAAAAAAGGTCTGAAGCTTTTAGTTAAGCATATAGTGAAGTTGTTCACACCACTGATAATGCAGACCCAGTTTCATATAACTAAGGGTCAACCATTTCCCTTGCCCACTCAGTAAAACTAATCTTGAAAAAAGAATTAATAATGTGCATATATTAGGGCTATTGGAATTATCTTTAAAATGATGAAGTGATGATTTGCAACTGTGTCAATGTTGGGGTTATGAAGAATTGCTTGATTAAGCATTAATTAAAAAATATACGTAATTTAGTGACTGCACACAGTTTGTTAAATACAGCTATAATGCATCTTGCATTCAGAGCACAGAATGCCAGCTTTTATTTAAATAGCAACTTGTGTTACTGAGAGCTAATCTTGGAAGCCAAAGAACACTAGTGTTATAAACTAATCTGTTTAAATCTATTTAATCTGAACAAGCTCATGGGACTCAGTTTAGTGTCCTACATGAGAAATACTGAGCTAATGAACACTAGTCCCCAGTAGTTGGTTCAAAGTCACTTATAAATAAATAAGGGGAAGTATTTTGAGATAAAACAAATACCTTGTCTTTATGGTAGGTAAGAAGAAAAAAAGGAAAACTCTGTTAGCACCCAAGTAAATAAAATGATTATTAGCAATGAATGAGAAATTATTCCAGTATAGAGAACTGAACAGCCAAGCCTTTTTAATCAGAATTCAAAAGGGCTGCCAGCTGAAAGTTCCCTTGAGTTAGTTGCAATGTACATGGTAACATGAGGTATGTAAAAAAAGTATCACAGATTCCTAATTAAATCTAGATATATGCAATCATTGTAGAAGTGAAGTATAAAACAGTATCCACACTGAGAATTTTGAACGGTGTTTATTGCAACTGGGGAGAAATAGCCAAGTAATGGGACCCCTGTAATGGCTGTGTGGGTGGGGGTGGGGCTTTGTGGGTGGGTGGAGCTGTGTGGGCCGAGGGGGTTGTGTGGGCAGGGCTCTGGGTTTGCACCCCCCCTGCAAAAACTCCTGCGGGCTCCCTTGGCTCCAGGGCTAGCAGTCTGCTCTAAAATAAAACAAGGTAGGGCATAGGACAACTGTACTATTGCTACTGTTGACCTGTGGTGGTACTTGCTTAAGAAAAAGTCAAGGTTGTTGTAGAGTTGGCCTTTGAAAGATAACAAAGTGGCACTTTCATGCTGCCATAGCTCAAGTGGTGGGTTTGGGGATTGTTCTTCCCACCGTAGAGTATTCCATGTGAGAGCATGGTGAGATAGTTTGACAAAACAGCATATTATGGCGAAGAGACTCCGTGAGGATTGGCAATGCCACTGTGCCAGTGTAACCATGCTTTGTCTGCTTACAGTTCAAAAACAACTCTGTAGTTGCCAAGTACATTTGCATCCCTTTTCTTCAGCTGGAACTTAGATGTCATATCAGTGGTGAACCTTTGAGTTTGATCTCTCACTGTCTTGTATATACTAATAAAAAGCATGATGCTAAATGTGCTGTTGGCAGCAGTCTATGAAAAAAGCACTGTACTGAATCACACACATGTGGCTGGTAGTATCAGCAGGGGTGGTGCTAGGGGGCACACACCCCCACTTGAAATTGTGTCCCCTCTTGTATGACCCAGTCCCTTAAACAACTCAGCCTCAAGCTGATTCTTTCCCGAAGCGCATTACACATTTCTTATGTCAGCAAGAGCACATTTTGAATCGAGAGACATACACTCTGTCTTTTAAGCAGCTTTTTATGTCACCAAGAAAAGAGAGGTATGTCCCATATACTTTGTTTTTCAAATGGCAGTAGCTGGTGTGTGTGTGTGTGTGTGTGTGTGTGTGTGTGTGTGTGTGTGTGTGTGTGTGTGTGTGTGTGTGTGTCTGTGTCAAATGCCCTAGTTTCTTTGACTTGATCAGAGTCAAACAGTTGGAGACTCAAACCCTGTACCCTTGAACTTGAATCTTAATCCTCCAGAGTGATTGCAAGACCTCCCTTAATTCTTTTTTCGTAGAGTTTGAAATCCCTTAACTTTTTTTTGTACAATTTCTTATTATTCAGAAAATGCATGTTTATGCAACAGCTGTTGTAGTTTTGTTAACGTTTTAAGTGAATTAAGAGTTGTCTGACACTTAAGGCTCTGAGCTGTGAATGAACTGCTTGTTGTAATCCAAAGTGCAGGGTTTGAATCCTCCCACCTTCATTTGTTTATGGTATGACTGAGAGAAAGTCACTCCAGGTAGTGCACCTGCGTCACCCAGAAAAGGGACAATTAATCCAGTAGGGGTTACCTGGTTAGCAAACAGATAAAAAATTGTATTTAAAATTTGTCCCTTTTGGGGAGCCTTCCCCAGTTATTTTTGGCTTTGTCCAGAAATCATGAGCAAAGAAATTCAGAATTGTTTTGGTCTATTCTTTGTAAAATGTGTGGCTTTCTGGCATATTTTTATGGATTACCATCATTAAATGTTAGGCATATCAGTTTTAAATTTTGTATCCTTTAGAAAATACATGATGCCATCAATAGGTTGGTAACTGAATACTAAGTTAACTACCATGAAGAACCATTTAAGCCAAGTCAATAACCCAAAGTCAGAATCAAAACCTGCACCTTGTTGAGGTGAAAACTTTAAGCATTTTGCCAAACCCATACATAAGTTTAAGATTGTTATTCTACAAACTGTGTAAGTATGCAAGAGAAATATCTAAAAGGTGTTTCATTTTCTTCATTGTTTCTGATTCTTGAACTTAGAAGTTGAAAGAGTAGAGGGGATTTGTACTATATGGTTCTGACATCAGCAAGCTGAGATTCATTTCTTTAACATTATTTATGAATTTATTCATTAACGTGATCTTAAGCAATATACAATCATGCAAGTAGCTGTACTTGGGGTGTATGTGTGTGTGTGTGTGTGTGTGTGTGTGTGTGTGTGTGTGTGTGTGTGTGTGTGCTCATGAATTAATGGGTTAAAGATCAAAGTATTAGCAATGTAGTGGATAGAATGAAATAATAAATGAGGTAGGGATGAAGGCTGAAATTGTTTGTCACTGAGAATTTGTAACTGTAGATGCTAAGAGACAATATAAGAATAATTTACTTATTTTGTGTGTGGGGGGAGCTGGATTTTTTCAGCTTACTCTCAAGTCTCTAACATTTACGTCTGGGATTGTAGTAAAACACAGTATATTGGAATTGCTGTATAAAGTGTTTGTCTTATAAGAAGTGTGAAAGGAAAGTTTTACATTGTAACCAAGTGACCGTTCTGGCAAGCAAAGTGAGACAGGCTATCAAAGAACTTTTTATAAGTATAAAATCCACAGTTTAGCCATGGTGTGAGCTTCCTTCCTAGTTGTTAGCACGTGTCATGTTTTATCCAACTGCTCCACATTGTACAGGACATATTTTCTATGACTGTACTTTCTTTAATTGTTCTGATTGTTGGTTTTATGGATGGTATGGTATTCTTGATGTTGCAAGCCTGCTCCTACTATATTATTTGATTGCTTGATGCTTATTGGAGTTGACTGTGTTTTTTTTGGGGGGAAGGGCCAGGGGGCAGGGGAGGGGTTGCTTAGCTTACACATCTGAGGCCTTGGACTGTTGCACCTTATGTAGTTTCTCCTAGGAATGGTTGAAGTAGTGGGTATGTGGTAAATCAAGTACAGAGTAACAATTTAACTTTGCTGTGAACTCTCTTCCTAGCTGTTAGTAAATTATCTGTATTTTGCCCATTCATTACACCTTATGAGAGATAGTGGAGTGTTTCATATTTTGAAGATAGAAACTTAACTGTAGTTGCAGTTTCTTTATTTGTTTTGCTTGTTGGTACCATGAATGTTATGGTAATGTCAAACTGTACTAAACTATGTGAAAATGAAGAAGCCTCCGCTTAAGAATTTAAGGATACATTGTTTTAATTATCTCAGTCATTAAAACTACAAATTCTTGAATTCTTCTGCCGAGAGTTGTTCATAGGCAGTCATAATAACTTCATTCAGAAAATTATAACTGCATCCTTTAAAATCCTGCACATTCAAAAATTATTCAAATCCTGGAATGGGTTGTTGTCACCAGATATTTCCTTTAGAATGGTCCTGATACCTCTCAGGTGTCCCTGTTTTTGCAGAATGCCACTAAGTTTGCTTCAAATGTTTGTCCTGTCCCTCATAGCATTTTTGATTTTCTGGTACATCAGTCATGATTACATTCAGTCAGTAATGTCAGTCATTAGCGTTTTGTACGTCTTATTGTTCAAAACATGCATATTGATAAAAATGTAGTTGTTCTATTAATTTCTATGGGAATTAAAGTAATATTTAAAAACTGTTCCTGATTTTATTCCCCCGTTATTTATGCATTTGTCCAGAATTCTTGACTAAATAAGTTGAGAGGTATGGTGTTACCCCAAAACATTCAGATCTAAATTATTTCTGTTGATCCTATCATACATTCAGACCCCAAAATATGGGCAGCAAAGCCAAAGGATGTGGAGTTTCAGTATATATTAAAGACACACACACACCTCCAGGCTGGTCAAACAGTATGACGCACAGGAGACATTCCAGGTGGAATTAACCATTGATAAGACCCCTATTCAAATTATAGCTAGCTACAGGCCCGCAAATTTGACTCAAGATGCCCACTCCACCTATCTGGACCTCTTCAAATCTATCAAGATTCAACCCTTTACCCTGATCCTGGGTGACTTTAATTACCCAACCATAGATTGGAAAAACTACTCATTCCAGAACACAAATTCCCAGAGATTCTTTGATTTTATCAATGCAAATGCCTTGGAACAGCTAGTCGATACCCCCACAAGAGGTGATAATATCTTGCACTTGGTATTAATCAACATGAGTAACAACTGCAGCACCCCTATGGTATCATCCTCCCTGGTAAGGTCCGACCATAAAGCGGTCACTTTCAAAGTCACCATCTCCTCTGACCACCATCTAGCTAGGGTCAAACATAAAAACTTCTTCAAAGCTGATTACAACCTCCTGAGGGATGGTATAAACAGCTTCACAGCCTCCTCCCCCACTGTAGGAACTGGCACTAATATCCAAATCTACACCAAAGTACTATATGAGCATTTATCTAGATGCATGGAATTAAGAATACCTGACAGGACAAAATCCTCCTCCTCAAGGAAGAGTAAACCTGTCTGGTGGACATCTGCAATAAATAACCTGTATAACAAAAGGAAAAAAATGCTGTCCAGGAGCAGGTACCCAGTTGGAAGCAATCTCTCCATAGCCTGAACAAGTAAATAAGAGCATTAGTAAAATCCTCTAAACCCAACTTCGTGTCCAAATTGGCCACATCTACTAGAGACAGTCATAAGGCCATCTTCACATATGTCCGCAGTCTCAAAGGAAGCACCCAGATCTGTTCAGAACTGGTGGTCAAGGACACCACATACACAAATACTGTAGATATAGCCAATCTACTGGCTGACAGGTTCAGTGAAAACTTTTCCCCTCTGCCCCCCCCCCCAATCAGTAAATCAGGACATCCCCAGTACCTGCTCCCCACTCCTTATCTGTAGGGAACAGGTCATCACTGCCCTCTCAAAGGCAAAAGGTACAGCCTCCATCGGACCCAATAACATCCCAGGATGCATTCCTACATGAACTCAGGCATGAACTTGCAGCACCGTTAGCACCATATTGAACCAATGCCTGAGTATTGGCTTTGTCCCAACTGAGTGGAGGACAGCCACTGTCATCCCTTTACACAAAGGTGGAGTGTCCACCAATACAGGTAATTATAGACCTATCAGCCTAACTAGCCTGATCTGCAAGACCATGGAACAGATTATCATGGACCTCATTAACAGGGACATTGGCAAACACTCAACCCCATAAGTTTGGCTTTGTCAAGGGGAGGTCATGTCTGTTAAATCTGGTCAACTTCTTTGAGACAGTCACCAAAGTCATGGACGAAGGCAGGACTGTACATACCGTCTACCTTGACCTGGCCAAAGCCTTCGACACTATTCCCCACTTGGGCATAGTAGATAAAGCTCTCTCAACTAGGCATCAATCCGTATGTTACCAGATGAGTAGCAAACTGGCTCACTGATAGAACAAACCTAATCAAAATAGGGTAAGCCACCTCAAGCAGTAAACCTGTAATGAGCGGCGTACCGCAGGGATTGATCTTGGGGCCTCTGTTATTCGGGATATACTTCGCTGAGGTGCAAGCCAAAACCAGTGGGCTATGGATGACCAAGTTTGCAGATGACTGCAAGCTGGGCGCAGTTATCAATTCCCCAAGTGATGTGGATGTCCTCCAAGAGGGTCTCACCCAAACAAATGACTGGTGCCAGAAACATGGCCCCAAGCTGAATGTCAAAATATGCATCATCATCATCCCCTGAAAAAATAACAAATGTGATTTTCTACAAAAATGAAGTATTATCATAACGATAACAAAAAAAAAAAAAAAAAAAAAATATATATATATATATATATATATATATATATATACAAATTAATGTATATACACATATATACACATACATATGTATAAATGCAAAAATACAGTCATAAAAATGCAATGTAAATTCATGCTGTGTGAATAGCATAATAATCAACTTGAGCATATGAAATGCGTATCCAAAGACCTCTCCCACGTAGACACAACAATCACATGCATACACACACCCACACACACATATGTGGACATATAGACATGTACCCCCCCCCACGCACACACACACACACACACACACACACACACACACACACAAACATAGAACCAAACAGTCACTAGGGAAATATAAAATACACATGTGAAAAAATATGTATATAAAAATCGTAAAAAATATATGACAAAATAAAAATGATGATATATACACACAAGTACACACACCAAAATGTATATAATCTAATATATATAAAATGTAATATATGTATAAAACAAAAAAATGTGTATATATATGAATAATGTAAATCCTATCATGTCTCTGAAGGGAATCAGAGTGATATGAACATGTATGTGTGCACACATGTACAACTCACACAAAACACACATGGATCACATGCATATGGTTTCAAACACCTATCTATATTTCAAAAAACATTTTATATTAATATAATCATTGAGGCCAGGCAACCTATCAGCCCCCAACAAAAGTTGCCACAATGTCTCCTTGCATTCTAAGACATTGTTTAAATCTCCTCCAAATTCACTAGTGATAATAATTTAAAATGTTTTTTTGAAATATAGATAGGTGTTTGAGACCATATGCATGTGATCCATGTGTGTTTTGTGTGAGTTGTACATGTGTGCACACATACATGTTCATATCACTCTGATTCCCTTCAGAGACATGATAGGATTTACATTATTCATATATATACATATTTTTTTGTTTTATACATATATTACATTTTATATATATTAGATTATATACATTTTGGTGTGTGTACTTGTGTGTATATATCATCATCATTTTTATTTTGTCATATATTTTTTACGATTTTTATATACATATTTTTTCACGTGTATTTTATATTTCCCTAGTGACTGTTTGGTTCTATGCTTGTGTGTGTGTGTGATGTGTGTGTGTGTGATGTGTGTGTGTGTGATGTGTGTGTGTGTGTGTGGGGGGGGGGGTACATGTCTATCTGTCCACATGTGTGTGTGTGTGCGGGTGTGTGTATGCATATGATTGTTGTGTCTACGTGGGAGAGGTCTTTGGATACGCATTTCATATGCTCAAGTTGATTATTATGCTATTCACACAGCATGAATTTACATTGCATTTTTATGACTGTATTTTTGCATTTATACATATGTATGTGTATATATGTATATACATTCATTTGTACATATATATATATATATATATATATATATATTTTTTAATTTGTTATCATTATGACAATGCTTCATTTTTTGTAGAAAATCACATTTGTTATTTTTTCAGTTTGATGGTCATGATGTCATTTCCTGTTTAGTAAGTTATTTAAGGAACTGGAAATCATTTGAAAATGTTTCTGAGGAAGTTCACGTATTAAACAGTGGTTGAAAGCGCTAAATGTTTGGCTTCTGGTTTACTTGCTTTTTTTGCCAGCAGTTCTGCAGTTCATTTTTTCGTTTTGTTTGGTTGTCAATATTATCAGATTACTAACAACATCCTAAGTACACGTTCAGTACTGAGGGATTTGGGCACCCAGGTTGATAGCAACTTGACTTTTGACCACCATGTTGCATCCGTTGTATGGAAAGCTTTCTACATGACCCACCTTATAAGTAAGGGTATCTCATCCAGGGACAAAGAGGTCATAACATCCCTGTATTCTTCCCTTATAAGGCCAGTTATTGAGTACAACGCCCCCTTTGGCATGTACCTCGCAAAGCACATGCAGCAGCTGGAGAGACCACAGAGGTTCCTCACCAGGAGAATCCAGGGCCTCAAACACCTACCCTAAAAGATAGGCTAAAACCCTATCCCTCTACTCAGTTTCATACAGACTCCTCAGAGGTAACCTCTGTCTGGCATACAAAGCGATCTCAGACCCTGCCTTGATGGGACTGCTGCATATCTGCAAGTCAAGCTCCACTTGAGCAACCTGTATGCGCGACCTCAACCTGGTGTGTGATATCAATAGGACTTGTTGGAAGGACAGATTTGTGTCCTAGAGATTCCCCCATCTGTGGAATAGACTCCCTCTCCACGTCAAGCAGAGTACCTCATTATCCCTTTTTAAGCGCAACCTGGATAACTGGATGGGAAACAGAAAATATACCCTGGGATTCCACCTGTGTCCCTGCTGGACAGGGGCTCTGGGTGCTGACTTGTCTAAACATGGGCTAAACTCTTGGCTAGGCTTATAAGGGCCTTGGGGCCAAATAGTCTAGTAACCTCCTATGATGTTATTCCATCAAACCAGAAATAAAGTATTAGGTGGTTGGTGTTATCCTTGAAAAGAGTTGGAAAACTAATTTTACTTAAAGTTTAAGTAGTGAAATAGGTAGCACATGTGCTGCTGATGCAGAAGGCTGTGTTTTATCGTGAATGTTGGCAAAATGTGCTGCATTCGTTTTAAATATATTTTCCTTAAAACACAGCACAAAACAAAACAAGTCTGACTTTCTGATTTTGAATTTTAGGATAATTATATATTTTTCTCTTTCTACTGATGACATTTTCCCACCTCTGTTGCAATTGTAGATATACCGTTGATTTGCTACACTGCAGCATGCCAACATTTCATCCAAATCATAATCCTTGAGCAAAACAGATTCTTTGTTTTTTCTGTGTTGTGAACATTACCAGGATTTGTAAGATTATCCCATTCACTGTTTTTATTTTTTTTTGTAGGGGAATGATCTTTAATTTTTAACGATAGATTATGGGCAATTTGTTAAAATGTATCATGTATTCTATACTTTATTAGTATGTTTTTTTTTTAATATGTCCTATAGCTATTGTGCCGTGGCAAGAAGAGGAACCTGGAGCCACCAATGAATATCAGTGGTGCAACAGATAGTGAATTTACATTTGATACTGGGTAGATCGGATAGTTGTGGGTTCATAGGCTGTTACTAGGCTAACAACAACTAGGACCCTTACAAACCTAGCCATGCATCCCAAACCATTTGGGTCCTGAGTATAATGGATGTCTGTGTGGGAGGCGAGTTAGTAGAGAGGTAACTAAGGATTTGTATGGGAGGGTGTTAGGATAATACTTTTCTTATTGACATAAAGGACATGGAGGCCAGATCCAGGTAAATTTACAACTTCCCATCCAATTGTCAAGGATTTTATGAATGGAGTCAGGAATAAACCATTTTTTACATGGATGGAAATTGATGAGGAGCTTATTCCATAGCACAGGGAACCTTTTGGTCACATATCTGTCTCTACAGCACACTCTGTTTATGTCACAAGTGAAGGGCAGGTCCCTGGGTATAGTGTTTTTGGTGCTGTTTGTTTTGCACATGTGCAACAAATCCATCAGGGCTGGGTCTGAGGAAGCTCTGTAAGCCAGTCAAAGATCCCCTCTCAGCAGCCTGTAGGGAACTGAGTACAGAGACAGAGCCTTTAGGCAATCGGTGGAGGGCAGTGTATTCATGCCGTGAAACATTGTGGTGGGAAACCTTTGTAGGCATTCCAACAGTTGGAAGTGTCTAGTAAGGTCATGCCAAAGGAGACATTGTATTCAAAGATAGGTCTGATAGGGGCGGAGTAGGGTGTCACTATAAAGTCCTTAGATCTGGATGCCATACCCTTACTTATAAGTTGGGAGACATAGAATGATTTTCTTATTATCTTTGCTAATGTTGGTCAAAGGCCAGTGTGCCGTCTACACATATTCTCAGATTCCTTACTACTGGGTTGACTCTTAGGGGTGTTTCATTGATGGAGTAATTAACATGGGTGACAGTTTCCCAAAGGTCATTATAATGCACTTTTGACATTGAGTTTTAGACTATGGCTTTGGCACCAGTCATTTATCTGTGTTAAACCTTCTTGCAAGATGTTGGTATCTTGGGGGAATCTGTAATAACTCCTCATTTATAATCATCTGTGAACTGGGTGAGCCAGTGGCTTCTAGCCTCATGTCATCTGTTGGATTCTTCTTCCAGAATTGAAGTGCTGCACTCCTGAAGTGCCATTCTTTGGATGAAGAAATGAAGTTCTTGTCTGAGCTTATTGCCCTTCAGACAGACATAAATGATTTATAACTTGTTAAAAGGAATACAGAGTTTTTATGATGCAAAATAGCAAGTCAGAACAAAAGACTGCAGTCAGGGCAATAGAACATGTAAGCAAAACAAGAAACTTGGAAAAATAGTCATAATAAAAAGATAAAATCAAAATAAATATTCCGCCAAAACTTCTTTTACATTAGAAAACATCCACCTGTGTAGTCTGGATACAGCTAGCTGAATATCTCATACTGTGTTATATAAAACATAATCACAACATCAATTTCAACAGGGTCTGTATCATGTTGTTGAACTTTTAAAAGTTTGAACGTCATATGGTCGACACCATATGATTGAACTTTTAAAAGTTTAAACGTTTCAACGGAGATCTCCGTACAGTGCAGAATGGGAAGATTTCCCTTTTCTGCACTGTAGTGTGATCTTGGAGTTGGTATATTTAAAGAGCAGGGGGTGTGGGGGGGTGCTGCCCCTCACATGGGGTGTACAGGAGGGGGGCTTCCCCCCTGCTTAATCATCTATGAACTGGGTGAGCCAGTGGCTTCTAGCCTCATGTCATCTGTTGGATTCTTCTTCCAGAATTGAAGTGCTGCACTCCTGAAGTGCCATTCTTTGGATGAAGAAATGAAGTTCTGTCTGAGCTTATTGTCCTTCAGACAGACATAAATGATTTATAACTTGTTAAAAGGAATACAGAGTTTTTATGATGTAAAATAGCATGTCAGAACAAAAGACTGCAGTCAGGGCAATAGAACATGTAACCAAAACAAGAAATTTGGAAAATAGTCATAATAAAAAGATAAAATCAAAATAAATATTCCGCCAAAACTTCTTTTACATTAGAAAACATTCACCTGTGTAATCTGGATACAGCTAGCTGAATATCTCATACCGTGTTATATAAAACATAATCACAACATCAATTTCAACAGGGTCTGTATCATGTTGTTGAACTTTTAAAAGTTTGAACGTCATATGGTCGACACCATATGATTGAACTTTTAAAAGTTTAAACGTTTCAATGGAGATCTCAGTACAGTGCAGAATGGGAAAATTTCCCTTTTCTGCACTGTAGTGTGATCTTGGAGTTGGTATATTTAAAGAGCAGGGGGTGTGGGGGGGTGCTGCCCCTGACATGGGGTGTACAGGAGGGGGGCTTCCCCCCTGCTTAAACCATTCAGGTAGGTTTTTTCTTTGGTTTATTTTTTTTTATTACATTTTTGAACTTTTAAAAGTTTGATCATATTGAACTTTTAAAAGTTCGATTATGTAATATAGACACCAAGAAACATGCCTAAATGACCACACAAAGTTAAATGTTAACTCTTTGAGGGGGAAAAACACCCCCAGGGTCCCCCTGGTAAAGAATAGTAATGTCATCTCCTCCACTCGCTCCTCAAATGTCAAGAACTTACAGCCCCTATGAGCGAAACCTTCCTGAAAATGTGCGTTTACAGTTAGTCAGTCTACTCTACTGGGAGCTCCTCTTAGGCCTATTGCTGATGACATCTTTAAATATAAGACATTTTTTTCTGAAAGCATACAATGTTAGAATCGCTACTCAGAATCATGTGAGTAGAGATAGAGAAAATCGAAACATTATATAAGGGAAGGTATGGTGGGAAACAAAGTGTACCGGAGAAAGCAGTACGATTGAGAGTTAAATAGTGGTTGTTGTGAGGTATTAGAGTTTATGTAGGGCATTGAAATAACGTGTCTGCTCGCTGTTTCAAAATCTCTCTTGCTGTTCTATGGGTGCATGTTTACTGAAAATTGTAAGAAGGCAGTGGCTCTCTGCTAGTTTTGTCTACATTGATATACACCATGTAGAGCTGTGTGAAAAACAGTTATTAGTCTAACCCAGCATTCAGCACTGTGGATGTATATTTGTTTAATTTTTTCTTTTAAGACTATATTAGCAGTTTCTACTTTTTTGTGACCTTTGTGGTTGAGAAATGCCTTATCTTGTCGAGTTCTACCTGTTGGAACTGACTTCGACTATAGCCTAGGCAGTCGAATAAATGTACGTGTTATACATATATCTGTGCATTTCTGCAAATATATAAAACTATGTATTTGTATATATAATTATGTCTACACACATCTATATTTAATATGTATTTGTGTGTGTATGTCAGGAGTGTGTGCACAAGCACATGTGCAGGTAAGTGTGTGATTTGTTTTACGTAGTAACTGCATGTCGTACAAGACATATGATGGACTTGTATGTGTAAGAGTGTGTTGAAAGGCCTCACTGAGACTGACTGGTGTCAGAACCATGGCCTTAAGCTCAGTGCCAAAAAATGTGTTGTCATCCTGTTTGGGGAAAAACCCATTTCCCATGAATTATCACATCGATGGTAGTTCACTGAACACAGAAGGAGTTATAAGAGATCTGGGAACAATGGTTGACAGCAACCTCTCTTTTGACCATGACATTGCCACTGTGGTCAGAAAGTCCTTGTATGTAGCACATCTCATTACTAAGGGTTTGGCATCTAGGAAGAAAGAGGTCATTGTCTCCTTCTACTCTTCCCTCTTTAGGCCATTCATCGGGTACAATGCCCCATTTGGCATGCACCTCACTAGACACCTTCCATAACTGGAGAGGCCGCAAAAGTACCTCACAAAGAGGATCCTAGGCCTTAAACACTTGTCCTATATGGATCTCATATCGCCTACTTAGAGATGATCTCTGCTTGATTTACAAAGCCATGTCTGACCCAGCTGTGTTAGAAATGCTACATCTAAAGAAATTCCAATCCGTCCACATCACACGCTCCAGAGACCTCAACCTCATTGCCACAGTCAACAAAACGTGCTGCAGGGAAAGGTTCATAACCCATAGACTGCCCATGCTATGGGATAGACTTCCCATACATGTCAAACAGAGCACCTCACTGACTGTCTTCAAGAGAAATATTGCTGAGTGGATGGGAAATAGAAAATTCACCCCGGGGATCAATCCAGTGGCTCTACTCGACAGAGGTACTGGGAACTAAGGTTGGGTGGCACGATGCCAGGGTAATCCTATGGGCTAGGCTTGTAAAGGCTCCAGAGCCTAGTACACACCCATGAACCTATGAAATAGACCAAGCACTCCTGACAATGTTTGTCAAAAGATAAGCTAAACAAAAGAAGACCAACAGTAACAAAGTTAGAAAGGAACCAAGGAAAGTCAGACATAAGATCTGTAAACCCCTTCACTTTTCCAAATGAGAGGAACAAACAGACCAGGGTTTATTCAGAGTGACAACTTGGATGAGGGGGTAGGTTTGGCATAATAGTTTATCTTTACCTGACAAATACAAGGTACAGCGTTTGATTCTGTACTCTGTTTCTTAACTAACCTTATAATAGTCTGCAGACTGATCGCTTAGTATTTACCTATGAACCTTCACTGACTCAGTAATCAAGGAGCCTCAGTCCTCACCACTAGCACCAGTGAGGGGCATGCACATTGGGAAGGATAACAAGCACACACACAGTAAAGTACAGTTTCCCTTAAGAGCACACTGAGATCACAGTCAGTCTGGGGCTGGTTTCTCCCTTTCTCTCCAGATCCCCAGTAAGACTCCCCACTGGCACAGCTGTAGAGTGGAGTGGAGTGGAGTACTTAACCAGGGTTCCAAGCCAAGTCCTCCCAACACTCCCTCTGTCCAACCAATGCTTCATGTCCCTGCCCAAAGTAGCTGACACAGACTTTGAGATATGATTTATATACAAACACACAGACACTCATCGGGAAGGCTGGCATAGGTTCACTAGGTATGCCCCTTCTGCCCAGGCTATAAGGTAGTAATCCACTGCCACCAGAACCCCTACTTATCAGCTACTATAAGGCCCATCCCAAATGGTAACAAATTTCGCTGTGTAATAATACTATTATCCAATTAAGTGTGACCAGAACTTTTAAGGCTATTGGAGTGGCTTAGTAGTGTCACTAAATACATGCAAGTACTCTAGAGCTTAAATTATCTCTACACAAAACAGACACAGTTGAAAGGTTTAAAATATTTAATAATAAGTAATAAAAACACAAGACAAATCTCCTTATTTCAACACAGTGCTAGTCAAGAGTTCAGACTCAGGAACTTTAAAACAATACTATAGGAAAGTCTGACATAAATATAGAAAACAACTAGTCTAATCTTACTATTTTCTATTTCTAAGAGAAATACTAAAGTCTAAGATCCTACTTACATACACAGCAAGCAAGTGCTGTTGATGTTGTCAGTTCTGAAGACAAATGCAAAATGCTCTCTCTTTCTCTCTGAGATCTCTTAAATTGATAATACATCACTGCTGACTCGTTTTAGATTACAACATTCTTGACACTTCTCTGGTTCCTAGGCTACCAGACATTTCTTAGTAAGGTTGTGTCTGGCCAGGAAGCCACAGCAATAAAAGACATTATACATGTAAAACCTTGCAATTAACTCTGGTCTCAAAACAATCGAAGGAATTCCTTTGTCCAGGCATCCTGTCCCTGAGATTTGAGATCAAACAGTCATAAAATGCTTTACTTTATCAGCTTTCTTCCAGCAGGGTGCACTGTGGTTACATTTTTGAAGTTCAGAACATATAACTCAGTTTTTCTTGCATTTAGTTTTCTTACATTTGTAAAACAGCCTGTGGATTATGTTAATATTTGCAGTGACATAAAATTATCTACAAAATTCTATCTAGCTGAGCTGGCAGCCTTTCAATTTTTCACAAACCTATTAAGAGTAACATTGCTCTTTGGCAAGTAATTGTAACTAATTACCACACAAAATCACACAAATCATAATCAGTCCCATCCAATCACAGTATACCAGGGATATTTGACTTACAATCAGGAAGCAAAGTTTGTCACCTGAGGAGGATGAAATACCTTTCCATATCCTATTGGTACCACCTTTTTCTTATTATCATGATCTTCCAGCCTGACTCCTCCCCCCATTCAAATCTTCCTGCTATAATCAAATCATTCTGTAACACCCTGTAATTTATGTTTGTTGGACTCAAAGCCATATCTGAGGTAACAGTAACTGGTAAGATGCAAATTACTAGGTAAGGAATAATTTTTTCATGTCATGGTGCAGTGGTTAACACTGTCCCTCACAGCAAGAGGTTTTCTGGTTCGATTGTTGGCTGGGGTACCTTCTGTGTGGAGTCTGCATGTCCTCCCTGTGTTTGTTTGGGTTTCCTCTGAGTGCCCTGGTTTCCTCATGCATTCCAAAGACGTGTCTGGAGCGTTTCTCCCTGGGCCTCCGCTGAAAATAGGCTCTGTCCTAGTCGGACTTTCCCAATCAACAAATGATAAATAAATAAATAATGAGAGGAAATAAATGAAAAAAAGTCCAGCAAAAGACAATGGAGATGTATATTTTAAACACCTTTATTAGATTATTACTTAATTCAAAGGCAAGCATATACAAATAGAACAAAATAACATTTTTCCATTTGCATACGTTGTACATCACATATATTAACTCTCATCAGTCCAGCATTACATACATTACCCAGTTCCTGCCTTACTTTAAGCCTTACTCTCCTCCTCCTGAACATTATTCTGCATGTATTGTTCCCACACTTTCCATCTAGTTTTATGTAATTTGCTCCTCCCATTTTCTAAAAACCCATCTTCCAGTTCTTTTATCCTTTATAATATTTGTTACTTCAAATACAGTTGGTTTATACTTTGATTTCCATTTTCTAGAAATTGCTTTTTGGCAGCCAACAGAATTAAACTTAACAAGGTCTTTCTATGTCTAGGCAGTTCAGATTCTGTGTCCCAGCTCAAAAGAATCATTACCATAATTACAGCCATTTGCTCATGTAATATTTCTGACCAAATACTCTGCAAGAAATTTTAAAAATCTTCCAACTCATTACACTTCCAAAACATGTTCCTAGGTACCTTTTTCTTCCTCTCACACCTCCAACACTAGCTGTCTACCTGAGAAAAAAATTATTTGAGGTCAGCTTTGGGTATAAAAATACCTATGAAAATACTTCCAAGCAAAAATCCTAAACCTTCTAGAATTTGTTGCATACTTGGGAGCCATACACATGTCCTCCTATTGTTCCCTTGTAAACTGCTTTTCCAGTCTCTCTTCCCCATCCTTTCTAACATTCTCTGATTGATTCTAATAGTTATTGTGCAATATTTTTATATGCCACACTAATTAACCCTTTTTAACAGCAGCTTCTGTTCTAGCTTCAACTAAAAACTCTACCAGAGCAGATATTTTGCTTAAGATTACCCTGTCCATTCTCTTTGCCTTACTCTGATATGAATCTCTAGTAGGGAAGGCATCTCTAGCCTGCAGTCCAAACATCTTCCTGGCCTAATCCCACTCTGTTACCTTCCCTCTCTGGTGGTTATTTGCTCCCAATATATTTGTTCATTTGCCAGTTTTCTCCAATAAATTCCAGACCCTCTCTTGTTTGTTTTCTGTACCCTTACTTACAGTTGTCTCTATTGGCAAAAACACTGTTCTTCATTTTCTTGTTAGTTTAGTTCTTAGAAAGTTTCTGCTACTTTATGAATATAATATGTATAGTTGTTATTCTCCTTAAACAGCTGCATCCAATGTCCCACCCTTTCTTTATTTCTTGAACTCCTCTCCTACTTCATCATCATCATCCAGTTTGAATTATAACCTTTTGCTTGTGTTGGTTTTTATATAAGTCTTTTAAACTGTGTAGCTCTAAAATATCCCATCAAATTAGGTCGTTCTGTTGTATAACTTGTTTGGGCCTTGAGCACAACGTCCCTAACTGTGACCTCTGTGCTTCCTTTAACCCGCGTACCATACACCGTAGAGCTAAGATTTTGTATAAGCATTTCTGTGTCTTCAACTCTTTTATTAATTATTGTCCATAACTTCTCCTCTGGTTGATAAAAATATTCCTGACCCATATATAGAACTAAAGAGCAAAAATATTTTCACTGCTTTTATCTTACTAGACATATCCACAAACAAGAGCTATTAGTTTCTTAGTTATTGTGTTATCTTTTTTTAGTATTTTCGTACATATCCTTAGCTGCCATAACAGAAGCCCTATTAATCTTTACTCGTAAATACTTCATCTTGTCAGGTGGTGCTGCAGTAGCGTTGTTGCCTCACAGTAAGACGCTGTCTGGTTAGATTCTCAGCTAGAGCATCTTCTGCGTGGAGACATGCGTGAATGGGTGTACCTTCGTTGAAGGTTGTGCATCAGGGCTGGTAACTCGGCACGTAAAAATCAACTACCAATCATTAGCGGACCGGAGTTCCGCTGTGGCGACCCCTAACTGGGAAAAGCCGAAAGACACAACAACTTCATCTTATCATATCACCATAAATACCAATTTGTGTGTGGGTAAACAATTTACAGCTATAGTCTTTGTTTTATTTTCATTAAGTTTATATGTCGGGAAGACTTTAAACTGATTAAAATATTCCACAACACTGAGACGTCATTTTCTGGATTTATCAGATATAGAATAATATCATCTGTAAATAAAGCTGACTTTTCTTGATTACCATTCCAATTATATCCCTGAATTTCTGAGTTTCTTATTTTCTTTGCCTGTGCCTCTAACATAGAGCAAATTACATAGGGGAAAGAGAACATCCCTCCCTGGTTCCTCTGTTCAAGCACAACTTTGAGGAACCCTCCCACTTTAATTCTTACCTCCAATTCTTCATATCTACTTCTAATTAACCTTATTATTTTATTAGGGAATTCAAATCCTTCCATTGCCTTACTCATAAAATCCCAGCTTAGTCTGTCAAATGGTTTCTCTGCATAAAGACCCACCAACAACAGCAGTATTTTCTTATATTCTGCTTCCCTGTGGATCATCATTGTTCTATTAATGTTGTCAAATGTTGCCTCCCTCCACAAAACCACACTGATCCATATCTATTAATTTTGGCAACACTTTTGCTATTCTTTTAGCTAGTGTAGACATAAACACTTTATAGTTATGGTTTCAAATTGAAATGGGTCTATATGAAGCTGGGCTTGACAGATCTTTACTGCCTTTGGGTGATATAGCTACCCCAGCTTTCTTCTAAAATGTTGGTGCTTCCTCTCCTTTTAAAATGCTGTTAAACAAAATCTTTCAGATCTTTATCACTTTTTACCTCCTCATTTCCAAACTTCCACAGGAATACCATCTGTTTCTGGAGACTTTCCTGCAGATTGATTATATATCACCAATTTTAGCTCATCTCCTCCTGTCTTAACTATTAGTTGTTAAACCTCATCTGCCTCTAGCCTTGGCATAATTACACCCTCCATAAATATTTCCATTTGTACTGTTTCTTGATTTTCACATTTCTGTGCTTTATACAAATTTTCATAAAATTTCCAAAATATCTCTAATACGTCCACTGGATCTCTAGTTATTTTCCTTTTTATAGGCTCCCTAGGTTTTGTGACAACCCTTTCTGATTCGTTGTGTTAAAATTTTTTTGTGCTCTGGAGTTATCAGAAGTTCTTTAACAGCAATCTTTCTAAACTCATGCATATTATCCAAATACTCTTGCATTTTCTCTTTACCACTCTGCAGTTCAGCCTGTTTTTGTTTTATGAGATTCCCCTTATTCTGCAATACTTCTTTGCAGCCCCTCTAAATAAGTCCTATTACTTCTTAACCATGTTTGTTTTTCTTTGTTTCTGCCCCATTTTCAACTCCATTTCCATTTTATCCCACTCACTAGCTATCACTTCTGAAGAAATGTCTATCTTCTCTAATAATTTCTACTTCTCAGTCCTTAAATTACTTTTTTTAATAGGTAGATGGGAAAGTGCCAATGTCTCATTTTTGCTTCATTCCCCCTTATTTTTACCTTAGATGTTCTTTGTGTTTCACTATTGCAGTCTTCACATATGGGTTATCTGGCTCCCGGTAGCCCTCAGTCGGCCCGAATACCAGAGTCCTTGGTATATGACGTCGGCTGCCGCCGATTGTAAAACTGATGTCAGAACGTCAGGTATAAAGGGAGGCAGCAGATGCCATTTTCTCAGTCTTTCTTGCCACGGAGCCCAAAGCAGATGCAATTCGCACTAGTGTCAGTCGGCCGTTTACCTTCATTTTGCTTTCCGACTACCAAGTTGAAGATGCCTTCAGATAAGTACCCCGTTGGGAATCCTCTTTTCTTGCTTTAACGAATGTCAGATAAAGTTAATAACTGTCTTGCTTGTGGAAAACAGATTCCGTACCATGATTTCCATTCCTATTGTATAACTTGTTTGGGACTTGAGCACGGCGTCCCTAACTATGATCTCTGTGCTTCCTTTAACCTGCATACCATATGCCGTAGAGCTAAGATTTTGTATAAGCATTTCAGAGTCTGGCCTAAGTTCATCGGTATGGTGTCTTCTGGTCTCCCGAGTTTGGATATACCTAGGAAACGCAAAGACAAGGACCGCGACAGGCCTAGGGTTAAATCGGCACACTGGTGAAATTGGTCGTCAGCACAGCGGTACTCAGTGAGGCACTTTCGCAGCCCCTGCAGTCCACAGATTTTCAGCCGCAAGCCTCTGCCGAGACCTTTATGGAGTCCTCCATGCCACAGGCTGCAATTTCATCTTCAGACCCTCCGCCTCAGATGGGTCCGGAGTTGCTTTGCAGGCACCGGCTTCTGATGCCTCTTCTTTTCAACATGAGACCAGAACCAGACTGACTACCTTAGTTCTGACTTCTGCAGTTGCTAGGCCTCCTGAGTCCCTCCGGATTGCTAGTAAACCTTCCAGCCACAAACCTACTCACAAGCAGGCATCGGCCTCCCCTCCTGTGCTTCAGTTCCATTTGGTAAAGATGGCTGGTGATCTTCTTTCCCTGATTAGGGGATCTCATCCCCCCCTTCAAAGAGGGCTAGGGAATTATCTCCTGATGTTTTGTCTGTCTCAGATTCTGAGATTTCCAGTATGTCTGCTGGTGAAGAAGGACATTCTCAACTTTTTTCCTGGCTTTGAGGATTCTGATGCTGAGAACTCTATCCCTTCTGCCTCTCCTCCAGAAGATTTTTCCTTTGGGGATACTTTGAATACCCTTAGGGAGCATTTTAAATGGGAATGCCAGGATTTTCCACAGTCTAAGAAAAGAATCGGGGAATTTTTGGATTTGCCTCAGCATAAGCCTCTGGTTATACCTCCAGTTTTGAAAGTTGTGGATGATTTTTTCATTGAAAATTCTTTAACTGCTAATTCTGTTCCTCCTGCCCCCAGAAACCTGGATAGGTATTATAGGATTCCTGAATCTCATCAATTCCTTTTTAAAAGCCCTACTGCTGATCCAGAAATTATTTCTCAAGGCCCCAACGGTGTTAAGTCTACTGCTGATAAAAACCCTGTGCCTTCTGATAAGGGGTCTAGGGCGGCCTTGGACAGGTGGGGTAAAAAAAAGTCTATACCTCTGCAACTCTTGCCATTAGATTCGTGAATTGTCTTTTTTACATGCTTAAGTATCAGCAGCATGCTTTGGAGGCTATTAAGGCTAAACTTAGAGATATTCCTTCCATGACGGAGAACAAAGATTTACAAGACTTACTGAACTCTGCCACTTTAGTTAATTAGCATTCACTTCATTGTGGTTTTGACACTTTGGAGGCTTCCTGCAGAGCAGCAGCCAATGGTTCTGTAATTAGAAGGCATGCTTGGCTCAGGGACCAGCCTCTTTCTGAACCTGTTAAGTCTAAATTGCTGGATGTTCCTTTGCACAAGGACAATCTTTTTGGTAATAAGACTGAGGAGGTACTGAAGAAGTTGGAGGATAAGGCAAAATCTATGCAAGCTGTAAAAGATTTCCGTCAGGTTCAGCCTCCTCGGTTTAGTAGGCATTATCCTTCCAAGAATTGGTCTTTCCCTAATCCTGGCAAACAAGGTCACTCTAGGCCTAGGGGTTTCAGATCTTCCAGAGGGCAGGCTTCTGCACCTCAAATGGCTAAGCAATGGCATTCTTCATCTGCTAAATCGGGGAGTTCTAAGCCAGCTCCCCAAAGCAAACATTCTCAATGACTCCGGCCTTCATGTGCCTACCTCTGCGGGCCCTGGGTTGCCTTTCAAACATTCTTAATGACTCCAGCCTTCTTGTGCCTACCTCTGCGGGCCCTGGGTTTCCTTTGGGGGGAAGGTTAACCAGGTTCACAGAGGTATGGTCTACCATCACAGACAACAGATGGGTGCTCAATATAGTAAACCAAGGTTACAAGTTTTACTTTCACACCTTACCTGTTTTACAAGGGTACCCAGACATACCAAGAAATCTCAGGGCAGAGGTAGAAACTCAACTTTCTTCCTTACTGACTATGGGGGCTATAGAGCCAGTTCCTGCAAATCAGGCAGGCCTAGGTTTTTATTTAAGACTTTTTCTGGTACCCAAGAAAGGGGGCACCTGGTGCCCTATTCTGGATATGTCTATTCTAAACACTTTTCTGGTGATTCCCAAATTCAGGATGCTCACCCTTCAGCAATTACTACCAATGCTGGGCAAGGATTTATGGCTGGTAACTTTGGATCTAAAGGAGGCTTATCTGCACATCCCAATAAGGGAGAGTTGCAGGCAGTTCCTTTGCTTCAGGGCTGGGAAGCAACACTTTCAATTCTCAGCATTGCCCTTTGGCTTATCTACTGCTTCCAGAGTTTTAAACAAGTGTCTGGCTCCAGCCATTGCCTTTTGGAGGCAGAGAAACATTCAGATTTATCCTTTCCTGGACGACTGTCTCATTCAGGCAAACTCCCCAGAACAGCTAGAAAAGGATTTGGATTTTGTGAAGAACACTCTCACCTCTTTTGGTTACACTCTCAATGAAAAGAAGTCAAAGTTGGTTCCTACAAGGGAGATTGTTTTCCTGGGAGCGAGTCTGAATACATCCACCCAGATGGTATCCCTCCCTCAACAGAAGCAATAAGATGTTTCGGCTTACTTCATGAACTTGACAAGCATGACCCAGCTGTCTGCAAGGCAATTCCTGCAAGCACTGGGGTTCATGGCTTCATGTATTTTGATGATCCCACATGCAAGGCTGCATATGAGAAAACTTCAGTGGTACCTCAAGAATCTTTGGTGTCAACACACTCGGGGCTTAGATTTGATTCTTCCCCTGATTCCCTGTCTACAAATGGAGTTCCTCTGGTGGGCGACAGCCTGTTCTCAGAACAAGGGTCTGCCTTTCCGCCCACCTCCTGCCAGCCAGACACTCACCACAGATGCCTCAGATGTTGCATGGGGGCTCATCTGGAAGGCAGAGGCATACAGGCAACTTGGAGCAACCAGCAGGTTCATCTACACATAAACTTAAAAGAATTGATGGCAGTGCAGCAGGCTTTGCTGGCTTTCAAGGACCTACTCTACCCTGGGAATCTGCTGATCAGGACAGACAATACCACAGTCATGTGGTACATTAACAAGCAAGGGGGGACTCACTCTTACCCCTTGTACAGACAAAGCATGAGACTATGGTCCATAGCAGCATCCATGGGCTTACCACTCGGGCATCATAGAAAAGCTCACCAGCTTAGATGTAAACCCATATGTCACAAGATGGGTTGCAAACTGGCTCAAGGACAGAACACACAGGGTTAGAGTTGCTGGTGCCATGTCAGACTCTAAGCCGGTCACGAGCAGTGTCCCACAGGGCTCAGTCCTGGGCCCCCTCTTGTTCGGCATTTATTTTTCTGAAGTGCAGGCAAACATAGGGGGATTGTGGCTGACAAAATTTGCAGATGACTGCAAACTGGGCACCATAATTGACACTCCATCAGACACAGACATCCTCCAGAGAGGTCTCATAGAAATGGATAACTGGTGCCAGAGCCATGGCCTTAAGCTAAATGCCAAATAAATTTATAGTCATACCCTTTGGGAAAAACAAGGTAACCCCTAATTACCACATAGGTGGTAATCCATTAAACACGGAAGAAGTTATCAGGGACCTGGGGACCCAAGTTGACAGTAACCTCTCTTTTGACACTCACATTGCCAAAGTGGTTAGGAAGACCTTCTACATTGCCCACCTGATCATGAAGGATTCACATCCAGATCAGGAGAGGTCATTGTACCCTGTACTCTTCACTTATCAGACCAATGATTGAGTACAACGCCCCATTCGGAATGTACCTTACCCGACACCTGCAGCAGTTGGAAAGACCCCATAAGTTCCTCACCAAAAGGATAAAGGGGCTCAAACATATGTCATACGATGCCCGACTGAAGAAACTCCAGCTCTATTCAGTCGCATACCGTCTGCTCAGAGGTGATCTGTGCCTGACATACAAGGCCATGTCCAACCGGAATTAATGGACATGCTCCACCTCAAAAAAATCCAAATCCACCAGAGCCACGAGAGCAAGAGACTTAAACCTCAACACAGATATAAATAGGACGTGCTGGAGGGACAGATTCATCACCCAGAGACTCCCTACACTATGGAACAGAATCCCAGTCCATGTGAGACAGAGCCCCTCACTGACTCTGTTCAAGAGAAATCTTGACGAGTGGATGGGAGATCGTAGGTTTACCCCTGGAATCATCTCTGTATCACTGCTGGACAGAGGCACAGCAAACTAATGGGTATAGTATTCTCATCCTAAGGGGTGGTGAAAGCCACACACACTCTGGCTAGGCTTATAAATGCCCTAGGTCAGATAGCCTAGTATGAACCTATGAACCTATGAACATCTAATAGCCCAGTATCTCCCATGGAGGCTAAACTCCTTGGCGGATCATTTAAGCAGACATGTTCTGGACCCTCACGAGTGGCAACTGAACAAGGACATTTTCCATCATATCACTCATCATTGGGGCACCCCACAAGTGGATCTTTTCTCCTCTAACACCAATCATCTCCTTCCAACCTTCTGCACCAGGGAGTTTCACAACAAAGCTTGGAGGGTGGACGCGTTGTCCTTCCCATGGACACATCTCTCAGTTTATGCATTCCCTCCTCTGCCTCTTCTTCCCAGAGTGCTGGTAAAGATAAGGGACGAAAAACCAAAGGTGATTCTGATAGCTCCAGATTGGCCCAGGCAGCATTGGTATCCCCTCCTTCGCAGCCTTTCACAGGCTCAGACTTGGCATCTTCCCCTGGTACCAGATCTGTTGGTTCAGGGAGGGAGAAAGTTCCTTCATCCTCGTCTTCAAACTCTGCATTTAACTGCCTGGCTAATACCTTAAATCTTTCCCAACAGGTGGTTGAAGTTCTTCATGAGGCCAGGAGGCCTAGCACCAGAAAATCCTATGCAGATAAATGGAAACGATTTTGCGTTTGGATGCTGGCTAAAGGGGAAGACTCTTCTCATCCTTCTCTTTCCTTCATTCTTGACTACCTAGCAGGACTGCTTAATGGTGGGCTTGCATTTTCTTCAATCAAAATTCATGCTTCAGCAATTTCGGCTCATTGTTCTTTTGAGCAACCCATTTTTTCTCACCCCCTGATGAAACAGTTCCTGAGGGGAGCTAGTAATCTTAGACCTCCCAGAATATCTCATGCTCTTGCTTGGGATCTTAATTTTGTCCTGGAAAAACTGACTCTGCCTCCCTTTGAACCAGCTGCCTCTGCAGATGTGAAGTTTCTATCCTGGAAGACTGCTTTCCTTTTAGCTATTACTGCAGCTAGAAGGGTAGCTGAGCTGCAAGCCTTAATGGCAGTAGAACCTTTCATTATTTTTCATTCAGATCAAGTTTCTCTGGAGAACTAATCACTCCTTCATGCCTAAGGTAGTTTCCAGTTTAACCCTTAACCAATCTATTCACCTGCCTACATTTTTCAGTAATCCCCAGAATAAAGAGGAAAAGATTCTGCACTCTCTTGATGTGCATAGACAGCTGAGATTTTACTTAGGACTAAATCCTTTCGAAAATCTGAACAGTTGTTGGTTAGTTTTGCTCCTGGGGCTCAGGGTAAAGCTATTTCAAAACAAACCATCTCCAAATGGATTGCTCATTATATTCACTTTTGTTACCTGCAGCATGGGAAGGTTCCCCGTCAGGGTATTAGGACCCATTCTACTAGAGCAGCCTCTACCTCTGCTGCCTTTCTGTGAGGTGTGCCTACTAAGGACATTCTAGAAGCAGCTACTTGGTCTTCTGTTCATACTTTCACAAAGCATTACAATCTATCTTTGTTTTCTAAATCCAGGGCTGGTTTTGCCTCTGCAGTTTTGCATGGCCTTCTTACAAACCCTTAATCTGTGATCCTTCCTCCCCCCTCTGTCTTTTTCCTGGGCTTTGGGAATCAACCCATATGTGAGGACTGCAACAGTGAAACACGAAGGACATACTACAGTTTTGTACACTTACCATAAATGTAGATGTTCGTGTGTATTCACTGTTGCAGTCCTGGTTTCCCACCCTCCAGTCCCCCTTTTTTACTAAGGCACAGACTATATAAATTTTAATTTTTTTGTATGACGTGTCCAGGGTGCTTCCTTCCTGGATTAGCCTTCTTTTGGGGGCTCCTGACAGTTAAGGCAAGAAAAACTGAGAAAATGGCATCTGCTGCCTCCCTTTATATCTGACGTTCTGACATCAGTTTTACAATCGGCGGCAGCTGACGTCATATACCAAGGACTCTGGTATTCGGGCTGACTGAGGGCTACTGGGAGCCAGATAACCCATATGTGAGGACTGCAACAGTGAATACACTCTAACATCTACATTTATGGTAAGTGTACACAACTGTACTTTTTTATTGGTGCATGATCTGAAATAGTTATTGGATGTGAGACAAAGCTTTCAATTAAATGCACATTCCTGTGAAATATAATGTCTATCCAGTATAACCCAATTATTGTACCATGAGAAATAATATGCAAATTCTGTCAGTTCCTAGTACTGAATTCACATCTTCCATACCAAATATTTCATATTTTTTTTCAGAAATTTATCCATTTTTTGGTGTATTTTCCCTTCTGTTTCTCTTTGATACATTCTCACTATTGCAAATAAAGTTCCAGTCCCCATCTATAAGATGTTAAGTTGTCTATCTCGCCTTCATTCTTGCTGGATGGGTTCCCACTCTAAAAGCTCGAGAGTTGGTTCCACCCGAGGCTCCCCTTATATCCCACAATGCTAGGCGAGAGTTACCTCAGATCTCGTTTGCCGCTACAGCTTCGAGGTTGGTTGCTTCTACCGGTTCCTGGTGAGTACTAAATTTTTCTTGAAAATTAGTCTTTAAAACCCCTTTTAAGTTAATATTCTTACTTAGTTAGTGTAGGTTAGAATACTTTATTCCCGACCCTAAATTTTTTCCGTTTTTCCCCAAGAACCTTTGGTTCTTCCATTGGGCCTTAGGCCTTCCTTCCCTAGTGGAGTGTGTTTTTTGTAGTTTATTCTAGTTTATTGTAGTTTTAAATACTAGTGTTACTACTAATTTTATTGTGTTTTCCTGACAGGGTATAACTTGTGTGTTTGTGCGTGTTTGTGTACACCTGTCAGTCAAAATGTCTAAAGAAGCAAAGGTCTCTGGATTCAAGAAGTGTGATGCGTGCTGTCAGAAAATGTCTCTGACAGACGCTCACACTTCTTGTGTCTATTGTCTGGGGCCTTTGCACCTGCAGGACTCCTGTGCTGTGTGCCATGGCTTCAGCCCCAGGGTCCTGCAGGAAAGAAAAAATAAATTAATTCTTAGAGGCTTACTGAAGCCAGAGGATTCCCTGTCTGTGTCAACAGGAAGCCCTCTAAGGCATCGAGGTCTCGGCTCCGGCTTCTGAGCCGAGACCTCAGGTTGTTCAACCTTTGCCTTTATCGGCTCCGGCTGGAGCCGATAAGTCTCAGTCCACAGTTTCTGTGGCTCCGAGGTTATTGAGGTTCCCGTGTCGGCTCCGACCAGACCTTCAGAGCCGACGACTAGGAAGAGGTCCAGGTCACCATCTCTTGGCTCCGTTCATTCGGCTCCAGGATCTCCCCTGCTGTCTGAACGGAGCCAAAGGTCTCACTCCTCTAGGTCATCGAGGCTGTCGGATCATGACCTTCAGAGGGTAGTGAGTCGACTACTTAAGTCCGAGGCACTAGCCCAGATGCTTCAGAGCCCGACTCATCAGTCGATGCCTGCCCCGGTCCATCAACATTTTCCTCCTTCGACTCTCTTGAGTTCGGAGCCGGGTCGTGTCGGAACCGAGACTGTGATTACGTCGGAGCCGATACAATTGTCTTCGGCCCGTCGTCGGCTCCGCTTTCTTCTTTGGAGGAATCTCGGCGGACTTGGTGAGTGGCATCGGACCCTTGTCCGACCCCTCTCCTCTCGGGCTTCGGCGCTGGTGAGTTCGGCTCCGACATCGGCCTCGGAGCCATCACTGTCGGTGCCGTGGGGGTTCTTAGCTCCTCGGAGCGGGACCTCTGGCTCTGCCTGACAGGGGTGCATTCGAGTTCATGCGGAGTGTGTTAGAGCCTGGCCTTACTCCACAGTCGGCCCCGTCGCCTCTATGCTGCCTCAGGGTAAGTCGACTCACTCCCTCATCCCGGACCGCAGAGAGCCAGCTCCTCAGGAGCCCCTGTGGGATTTCATCCTCTTCCGAGGCCTCTCCTGATTTGGCAGAAGAGCCCCTCGGAAGAGGAAGTGTAAGAGGAAACACATTGACTCACCTGAGTCTATCACGCCAGACACAGATTTGGATGATTCTGAGGGTTCCCCGTTCCCCTTCTGAAGATGTCTCATTTGCAGACATTCTGGAGATCCTGAAACAGAGGGGAAATTGGCCAGCCCTCAGCCCTTCGGAGGACGAATCTGTGTATCTTGAGGCGTTTGGCTCTCGTCCTTCCACCTCCTGGGTGTCCCTCCCTTGACCCCTCATGCAGGTGGTTGCTAAGAAGGCATGGACGGCTCCTGATTCAGTGGACCCCACTCCCAGGAGACCCTCTAAGTTCATCACAGCTCCAGCAGACAAGCAATTCTTAAAAAAAGGAGTTTCTGTGGATGCTATGGTGGTAGCTGCTGCCACAAAGAAGGAACTGGCTGATCCTTCAGTACCTGTCCATCCACCTAACAAGGAATCTAGGTCCATGGATAGGAAGCGGATGTTCTCCTCAGCGACATTTACCATGCTCGCTGAACTACCTGTGCCATTTCACTGTCTTCAAAGGGACTTGATCAAGGAAGCGAGTGAAATGTTAAAGGAACCTACAGCTGCGGTTTCCAAGATAAGATGAACACGCAGCTGGCTACCCTTAATTCCATATCCAACTCCTCCATGCCTCCTTTCTTACGGCCGATGGAGCGGCAGAGCCGCAGGGACAGGTGTGGCCTTACCACGCCTGGATGCGGCTATGCAATTTTGGACCCTTTCAAGACGTCTTTCACGAACTCCCTTTTGATGGATCATCTCTCTTTGGTCCTCAAGTGAAAGAAACCCTGACTAGGTGCGAGACTGATGGCAAGACCCTTTCTGCCATCGGAGTCCGCCTTCCAGGCCTTACCCCAAAGGCCAGAAGGGTGGAAAGATGTGGTTCCGTAAACAATCTCAAGGGACTTCGCCTGACGACAGAGTCGTTTTCCTACCAAAGGCAGAGGTGGGAATAACAATGGTAGACGCCCTAGGGGCAGGGGTCCACAGAACCAGGGCAATCGGAAGCCTTCCTGACAAGCCCTTTCAGCATCCCTGAGGTGTTGCCCGACTGCCCATCTTCGAGGCAGTCGGGGAAGATTGTCACTGTACCCAGAAGCCTGGCTATCCCTGACTCAAGACAAATGGGTACAGTCCATCATTTCGGCTATTCTATCCCCTTTCTTCGCTTTCCAAATCAGTCAAAAAATCCCTTCCAGATGTTCCACCCGCTCAAAGGATCTAGCAGCTTTGGAAATTTCAAAACTGCTTGCAAAAGAGCAATTCAACCAGTGCCAGCAGACCAACAAGGATCCGAATCTACTCAAGGTTCTTTTTAGTTCCAAAGAAAACAGGGGACTGGAGACCGATTTTGGATCTCAGTGTCTTGAACAAATCAGTCAAGAAAACAAGATTTCGGATGGTCACGCTGCAATCCATCCTTCCCCTTTTGGGCAAAGGAAACTGGATGTGCTCTATAGACCTTCGATGCGTACTATCACATAAAATGAACAGACGCTCCAGAAGATTCCTCCGCTTCAGGCTGGGAACCAGTCATTTTCAGTTCAGGGCCCTGCCCTTTGGTCTCACCACTGCCCCGGTGTTTACCAAATGCATGGCAGTGGTAGCTTCTCACCTGAGACGACAAGGATTCCAGGTGTTTCCATATTTGGACGACTGGCTCCTCACAGCTCCCACCAAGCATCTCCTTCTGATGGCCAGAGATTATACTTGTCGCGTTTGTCAAAACTGGGTATTTCAATAAATTGCGAAAGTCTGTTTTGTCGCCTTGTCGTACTATTACCTACATAGGCGCAAATCTAGATACTATAAACATGTCTGCAAGGCTAACACCAAAGGATATCAGACATTCACAAATTGGTATCACTCCTTCTCAACAACAACAGAATCAAAGCCAGGTTAGTTCTAAAGGTGTTGGGAATCATGGCAGCGCCATACCTCTCCTTCCATTAGCCAGATACCACATGCGGATCCTTCAGTGGATGCTTTTTACTCAATGGTCATACCAGGAACTTCCAATGTCTCACACCATTGTGATCAGGCGTGCAAAAGCATCTCATGTGGTGGATGTCTTCCCCAGCTACTGTCGGGAAGACCCTTTGTTCCACCTCCTCCGTTGCTACACTGACAACGGATGCCTCCCTGATCGGGTGGGGGCATTATCAGGGCAGGACAGTCCAGGGCACATGGCAACCAAACGAATGCCACTTGCACATAAATGTTCTGGAGATGAGAGCAGTGTTTTAGCGTTGCAAGCCCTTCAAGACTCTCTTCCCTTGGGAACAATTGCAATCCAGACAGACAATATGTCTGTAGTGTGGTACATCAACAAACAAGGCGGAACCAGATCATACCCCTGTGTCGAGAAGCACTCAGACTGTGGCAATGGGCGATTTCTTCTCAGCGTTTTCTGATAGCAACGCACATCCCGGAAGTCCAATCACATTGCGGACAAGTTGAGCAGAGCTATTCTCATGCCTCACGAGTGGTCTCTGAAAGACTCTGTAGTGAGAGAAATTTTTCTCAAGTGGGGCCAGCCTTGCTGCGATCTTTTTGCTACTCCCCAAAACAGCAAGTGCAGAGAATATTTCACTCTATTCCCTTTACCAGGCCAACCCAGCAGAGACGCTCTAGTCCAAGTTTGGCCCGGGACTTCTGTATGCATTTCCTCCTTCCCACTGATCTCTCAAGTAATTCAGAAAGCTATCGCTCAGAAGGCATCCTTGATCCTCATTGCTCCTTACTGGCCTCGACAAGTGTGGTTCCCCTTTCTACATCGTTTTCTCTTGAGCGACCGTGGAATCTGGACCTAGTTCCAGATCTTTTGATCCATCAGTCGGGTCAGTTTCTCCCCTCGCTGGACCTCACTGCTTGGTTCCTCCAGTTCCAACCGTAGCCAGGCTTCCTCAATTATCTCACTCTGTTAGAGATATATTGATAGCTTCCCATAAATCTTCCACTCGAAAGATTTATTTGAGTAAGTGGAAACGCTTCTCATATTGGGCACAAGGAAAGGACATAGATCCTTCCACCGCTTCCATCCAACTAGTCCTTGATTTTCTAGCTGAACTCTTCCATGCAGGTTCATCTCCATCTACACTTAAGGTTCAATTGGCAGCTATTTCTAACTTCCATGTGGGTATTTCTGAATCTGCCCTAATGTCCCACAAGCTCTGCAAAGCCTTTTTGAAAGGAGTTTTTCTTCTCAGACCTCCTATAAGAAATCCTCCTTCTCCTTGGGACCTAAATTTAGTTCTTGCTTCTTTGATTCTTTCCCCTTTCGAACCTGCAGCTTCCTGTTCCTTGAAATTGTTATCATGGAAAACTCTCTTTCTGGTAGCTATTACATCAGCTAGAAGAGTTTCAGAACTTCAAGCACTCAGTTGTCGTCCTCCTTATCTTTTGTTTCATAAGGACAGAGTATCCAACTAACCCGTCCTTTTGCCTAAGGTGGTCTCGACATCGAATCTAAACCAAAGCATTGACCTCCTGTCGTTTTTCCAGAGTATTCCAATAGGTCTGAACAAAATTACACTGCCTGGATGTTCATCGTCAATTGAGGTACTACTTGGATAGAACAAAACAATTCAGAAAATCTGATCAGCTGTTTGTCTCCTATGCGGAAAGCAGAAAGGGACTTTCAGTTTCAAAGGTATCATTATCCAGATGGCTAACATCTTTGATTTCCCTGGTATATGAAATTAGACAACAAAATTGCCTAATAAACCTAAAGCCCATTCCACCAGAGCTTTGGCTACTTCTTTAGCCTTCCAAGACAGACTGCCTATTGACACCATTTGTGCAGCGGCTACTTGGGCTACTCCTCACACTTTTATTTTTCATTATAAGTTGGATTTAGCTTCTAGGCATAGAGCTAACTTTGGTTCCACTGTTCTCAGGAGTCTGTTCCGTTAGGCCACCCGGGACAAGGTGCTAGGGACGCGGTCCCATCCAGCAAGAATGAAGGCGAGATAGACAACTTAACATATAGAAGTTATGTTCTTACCATAACGTTCCATGTTAGTTGTCTTCTTCTCGCCTTCTTCTTCCTCCTTCCCCCTGGCCTGGACAGACCTAGAGGAGTTGTGATTGTGACCTCTCTTTCTACCACCTCTTTCTTAGACATATGCTATTTTGCATATTTTCTGGTTCAGGATGTAGGTCACCCTTCTTTCTTCCTGTGGTTAGAGGTGGATTCTGTTTTACAGTTATACTGTTACTATTATAAGCTGGGGTTAGCTTACAAACGAGATCTGAGGTAACTCTCGCCTAGCATTGTGGGATATAAGGGGAGCCTCGAGCCGGTGGAACCAACTCTCGAGCTTTTAGAGTGGCCATCCAGCAAGAAGAAGGCGAGAAGAAGACAACTAACATGGAACGTTATGGTAAGAACATAACTTCTATTTATATTCCCTGCTGAAAGCTGATGATTTCTCCCAAAAAATTCTTAAGCTCCCTAATAGCATTTTTTTTGGTGAAATATAAATACATACCAGCATAAACCTCTTCCCCTGCCAATACCCCCCTTGTTACCACAAAACTAGCCTTATTGTCTTACTTCCTCCACTATCATCATTGAAGTCCCTCTAGAAACCAGAATAATTGCTCCCTTTATTGATATATACCATTGATTACAACACGCTGTTCAGAATTATACAACACTCCTTTTCATATGGATTAAGACAAATCCACAGATAGCCTTAAAAATAATAACCGTAATTTCTAGCTTCAGTGAGTCAGGAAGTAGCTAAATCCCTCCATAATAACAAAGATTACCTGACAAAACATTCCTGATTAATTTGTTTTAATTGACATCTGGAATGCCTTTCAAGAATGGACTGGAGCTTGTAGAAAGTGTAACATGCTCTGTTGTACGTCTGATAGCACTGCTAGTGTACAGAAAGTAATCCTCAAAAGATATGACTGAGAGTCATCGAAATGTATTTTACCAAGGATATCTGAAGTATCAATCCAGGAATTTTTTTTCCCTAATCAAGGAACCCCATAAAGACTGTTAAAGCTCAGTAGCTAACCTAAGTATCTCCCGAAAAATACAAGTAATCTTTAATACCAAAATGACATCAGTATAATTGAAAGCTTTAGTAAATACCACCTTCCCAGAAACTGACTATCTCATGGCCATTGTCATATAAGATGAAGGTGATGGTGAAAAGTGTTTATTAATAAATCCAGTAACATAGGACTGAAAGGGCAAACTTGCATGACACCATTAAAAATCCCACTAGTCTTATCCAGCATCCCATTTACTAGCAGACTTACCCAACTTTCAAAAGTAAGAGTTTGAATAAAATGTTTGATTGTACTCCCAGTTTTATAAACCCCATGATGTAGATGACAGGCATGTGAGACATTATCAAATGTTTTGTTATATCACAACTAATGAAGTGATCCAATGAACCTGGCTGCACATGGGCCACAACTCCTGAATGAAAAGCTACAGTTGACCAATATCTCTGTCCTTCACAAGGCCAAAAATGTCCAGTTCTGCTAATCTGTCCAAAACTGACCCTAGTCTGAGCTGCATAACATTCGCCTGCAGTTTATAATTTTGTTCAACATGGCCGAAGGTCTCCAGCGGCAAAAGGAATTTCTTTTTCTGATGTTAAATGTAAACTTGACAGTGCCACCCCCTAAAGAAAAACCTGGACCCAGTTACCATCCATATTAACCCAATACAGCCTTGTGCAAACTGAAGTTCTGACAAGCATGCATTCCCAAGTCAGTAGGCAGAGAAATAGCTTGACTCACATGTAAGTTTGTCAAACAGAGTTCAACTACTTGCACAATTTCAGACTGGAAAAAAAAATCCACATCAAGAGAATTAATCAAACTTGGTATCATATCTGTCTGTCTTCCATTTTGATACCCCATAATGGGAAACTTCTGCTTTCTTACCTTTAGTAACAAACCTGTAACAGTGCAGCTATTGGGGCATAGTTTTTGTCATATAGAGTCTTCTTGCAAATATTGTTGAGAAATGAGCACCAAAGTCTGGTGTAAATGGTGGAGGCGAAAATTAAAGCAGGTGGGGTCCTGTCTAATCATTTCTGCTTGAGTAGAGTAACCTGGCAGGGGTGTCCTGTTTCCCCTTTGTTGTTTTCATTGGATTTAGAACCATTGGCAAAGAAAATAAGAGACTCAGAAATTCATGGATATAATTGGTATAGTAGTCAAGAAAAGCTTGCTCTGTTTGCAGGTGATATTATTTTATTCCTGACAAAACCAAAAAAGGACATTACAGTGTTGTGGAATATTTTAAGACAGTTTCAGATCTTCTCAGGATACAAATTTAAAACAAAGGCAATAGAGGTAGATTATGTACCCACACATAAATTGGTCCAGCAATATCCATATTTATGGGGACATGATAAAATGAAGTATTTAGGAGTATGGATTAAAAATGACTCTGTTGTGGCAGCTAAGGATATGTGGGAGGAAAACCTGAGAAACCAGAAGCTTTGTTGTATGGATATGGATAGTAAGATACAAGCAGATGAAATGTTTTTAGTCTGTTTAGTTTTATACACAGGTCAAGCATATTTTTATCATCTAGAGGAGAAGTTGTGGATAGCAATTAAAATAGAGCTAAAGGATGTTCTCTGGGAGGGGAAGATGGCAAGGGTCAATGGGATAAGCTGATTCTTCCAATAGAATGAGGACTAGGACTACCCAATTTGAGGGGTTTATTTTAGAGCAACACAGTTAAGTCTCTTCTACATAGCACAAGCAGAAAACTATAATTCAAAGTGGAAAGGAATGATGATACAGGGAGGAAACTCAAGAAATACGGAGAGATTGAGATTTTAGATGCAGACCCTTAAGGAGAATGACAACAATCATATAGAGTATTATATTCATAAAATAGCAGAAAGTATCTTAAGAACTAAGCCAGCATGGAAATGACGAAAAGAGATTCTGTTGATAGGGATGACTGCAATTAGGGATATAGACAATAGGCAAGAGGGAGCTGGAATTTATTGAAGAAAACTGGCAAAGGATTTAAGGTATTGGGAGCAAATAACTATAAAGGAAAAGTAAAAAAAAAAAAAGGGATGAGGCCAAGAATTTATTTGGACTGCAGGTTAAAGATTGCCTTCCCTATCAAGGATTGATATCAGAACATAGGCAAAGAGAAAGAAATGGGGTGGGGGGGGTACATAACAAAAGACCTTCTCTGGCAGAGTTTTTAATAGAATCTAGAACAGAAGCTGCTGTTACAAAATAATTAGTAGAGCATATAGAATACTGCATGACAACTATAAGAATCAATTGGAGGAACTTAGAAAGGGTTGGGAAGAGAGATCGGCTAAGCAATTCACAGAGACAATGGGGGGATATATGTACATTTGCCAACTGTGCAACAAAGTCTAGAAGATTTAGGATCTTTGGAAGTGTTTACATAAGTATTTTTATACCCCAAGTAGACTCAAAGAATTTTTCCTCAGGTAGACAACAAATGTTGGAAGTGTGATGGGGAAGAACGGGGTAATTGGGAACATATTTTCTGGGAATATAATGAGTTGTCAGACTTTAAAGATTCCCTGCAGACTGCTCTGTCAGAGATACTGAGTGAGTAAACTAGTATAACCTAAGGAAATGACCTTTTTGAGCTAAGATACAGAATCTGAATTGCCTAGACATAGTAAGGGCTTGCTGAGTCTGATTATGGTGGCTGCCAAAAAAGCAATTACTAGAAAATGAAAATCAAATCAAAGTCTAAACCAGCTTTAGTAGAAGAAGTGAATACAGTAACATAGATAAAGCAACTTGGATTGGGAACTTTAGAAAAGGGAAGGAGCAAACAAAATGGGAATTATGGGAACATTATATGCAGAGGAGGAGCAAGGTTTAAAAAAAGGCAGAATTTGAATGAGCTATGTCATACTTAATTGAAAATGATTGGATATATTATAAGTGGTGTGTAATGTTTGCAACAACAGTTGTCTCAGTAGGATCTGTAATGCATAATGTTTGTAACGAAAGTTGTGTTAATGTGGTTTGTTTTACATTTATACAAATGTAAGATGGTCTATGTTATATGTAATAATTTAATAATTTTTTTTGTTAAAAAAAAGCCTGGTGTAAATGTTTTACATATCAGAAGTTAGCATTACAAGGAGTACTGACAAATTTTCATCTTTAAGGCCTCCCACCAATAGAGCAGGAAGAATAAAAGGATCTCGTATCAAGATGCTTTTTCCACAGAGCTTAGATCAGAGTTGACAGAATCAAGGTTTAGCCACTCATTATCCAAGGAAATACCCAAGATCTTATGTATTTGAACAGAACTAACCAAAGAATAAGAAACAAACAAAGCCCTGGGATCAGCAAAATAGCATGCCACTGCCTTAATGCCACAATCCAAAAAGACAGCATTTATAAAAGCTAAAGCAGTAATATTATGTCTGTCTTTATGCCTCCCAGTGACCACCAACTCTTCATCTTCTTCTTCTTTTCTGGTCACCCAACTGACCCATTCATTCCCTTTAGCCAGTATAAGTGAAGATCAGGTTGATTAGGGAGAGAGCACCATACCGGATGCAGGAATAATTAAGTACTATTCTCCTACCCCAATTTCCAGACTCATTCTTTGACTTCCAGATTGTAAGGCAAACATCCCCACTTTCCATGGTGACATGCTTTTCTTGGGCCCTGCCCACAAGAAGCATGCAAAGGGGCATTATGAGAACACACTCTGCCTCAACATATGTGTCACCTGTTCCTTGGCCCCACCCTGTTATGGCCTGACATTCACTATACTGTACTCTCCAGAATCCTGGCAACACAGCTGTGACACTCCTTTCCAACATTTAATCCCAGTCTGCCTTCCCCAGGAGAAATGTGCAGGCCACATCACTTCTCTGGCTACTCCAGTGCCAGGGCTGCTAATCAAACTCCAGTCACCTGGGTCACAGTCAGAGCTGTAATCAAACCCCAGTCATCTAGGTCATGGTCAGAGCTCTAATCACACCCCATTCATCTGGGTCACAGTCAGGGCTCTAATCACATCCCATTCACCTAGGTCATGGTCAGGGCTCTAATCAACCTCCATTCACCTAGGTCATGGTCAGGGCTCTAATAAACCCCCATTCACCTACGTCATGGTCAGGGCTCTAATCAAATCCCATTTACCTGGGTCATGGTCAGGGCTTTAATCACACCCCATTCACCCGGGTCACAGTCAGGGCCGCATTTTTTTGCACTTTGGAGTCAAGCAACATAATTTAAAAATGTTACTTAACTTTATATTTTTAGTTATTTAATATACTTTTTCAGAATGATCTTACAAGAGAGAATTAATGAGAACATTTTTACTACCTTTATTACTAAGACAGTTAAATTTTGCTAAGTATAAGTGACACTGAGTATTCTGTTGGTGCAGAATTTTATTTTTTCCAATCTATGAGGCATGTTATAGTGTTGTAGTCCAAATGATTGTCTGTCTAATATGCTGAAGTGCCATCACAGTGAAAGATTGAGCATTTTCATCTAAATATTCATTCCTTTAGTTCAGGAGTAAGGATCTTAAGATTGGGCATGTTGAAAATACCCTGAGGGATAGTAGGGGATCATAGAGACATATTAAGTGGTTGTGATTTCCCTGGGGGAAACCATCACTTATGATTTGTGAGAAGGGACAGGTCTGCTTGGTGGGATCATGCCCTGTGAATGTGAAGGAAATCCTCTGTGGACAGCCTATTGCACATCCCTTCCCAGCATCCTACTGTGTGCATGTAGTAGGTAGAGATGGGGAAAAAAGATAATCTTCGAACCATGCATCTGAATGATGGTTGGCCCTCACCATGATGACAGGGAACATCTAGCCCAGTTGATCAATGATAGGATGATATTCGACAGGAATGAGGAGCAATGTGTGCAAAAACATTTTTTTTTAAATTACAGGATTCGTAAATGATGTCCTGGATGAGTGAGCCTGAATGTGCAAGACATATACTACATCTGAGATCATTATGTATTGGACTGATGTCCTTCAAGGATGCATCTGCAGTCCTAACAAATGGGTTGTCCTGCCTCAGGCAGCCCCTCGGTCGGCCGGATTCCAAAGTCTGGGTCTGGCCTCGGCTGATGTTGCACTTCACCCGACGTCATAGCTGCTGTCAGTTGGGTATAAAGGCATCAGCCGACGCCATTTTCCTCAGTCTTTCTTGCCGCGCGGTGCCCGAAGCAGAAGCTGTTCGCAAGTGCCGGTCAGTCAGAACCAGAGATTACTACTACCGAAGACTTCTAAAAAGCTAAGTACCCCGTTGGGGACTCTTTCTTGCCTCAGCCGATGTCAGAAAAAGTAAATAACTGTTTAACTTGTGGGAAACAAATACCTCATAAGGATTTCCACTCTTACTGCCTTCCTTGGTTAGGCCCAGACCATGACGTAGCAGCTTATCTAGCCTGTGCTTCCTTCAACCGACGGACACTTAGACATCGGTCGGAGTTTGCAGAGGAGTTTTTTGGCCCCGCTTTTGCTTACAACATGCCGTCGGAGACTCCGACTTCACAATTAGCTAAAAAGCGTAAGGAAAAGGACCGACACTCGTGGTCCGCGGTTTCGGCCGAAACCACGGTTAAGCCAACCGCGAGTGTCTCGGTTTCGGCTGAAACCGAGTCCTCGGTTCTTCCTTCGGCCGAAAGCATGCCTCCTACAACCGAGGCCTCACCCAGCATGGCTGAATCTGCTACTGAAATTCCACCTGCTGTTGCAGGTTCTCAGGATTTTTCAGATACTATCCCCTTAGACATTTCTACTGCTGCACGTGGAGCTGCTAGGCCCCCTGCATCCATGTCTATCAAGGCTTTTTCTAGGGCTAAAGCAGCTAAATCTTCTAAGGCCTTGCCTGCTAAAACCCCCTCACACAGGCCTAGCTCTAGTTCCCAAATGCTCAGCCTGGCAGAGGATCTCATTTCTTTGATCAGGGGATCCCAACCTCACCCTGACAGGGCCTCTCATCCCCCTCCAGAGAAGAGGCCTAGAGCAGAGCCCCCTGAGCCAGTTTCAACAGATTACTCCTCGGATGATTCAGAAAACTCAAACCCTCCAGAAGGCCCTTATTCTCCATATGAGGACTCTGATGCAGAAGACTCCATTCCTTCTGCCTCTCCTCCTGAGGAATTTTCTTTTGGGGAAACCTTGCATGCTATGAGAGAGCAATTTCAATGGCAGGGCCAGGATTTTTCAGATTCTCGGAAAAGGCTAAGGACCTTTTTACATTTATCACAGCATAGGCCTTTAGCCATTCCTCCAGTACTAACAGTTGTGGATGATACATTTAATGATGCTTGTACTGCCCCTGACCCTCTTCCCCCGGCCCCTGCTAAGCCCGACAGATACTACAGGGTCCCGGACACACATTATCACTTGTATAAGGCTCCTATTGCAGATCCTGAAACTTTTTCACAGGGCCCCAAAGCTGTAGCAGCTGCCTCTGCCAAAAACCCCCTCCCCTCTGAAAGAGAATCTAGAGCATTAGAGAGATGGGGTAAAAAAGTTTATACTTCTGCTACTCTTTCGGCTAGGGCCTTAAACTGTCAATTCCACATGATTCAGTATCAGGAATTTTTGTTAGATCAGCTAAATAAAAAACTGTCCTCTCCTGAACCTTTAGACCGTAAGTCCCTTCAGGATTTGGTACATAACACTCAGCAGGTCAGTAATCATTCCTTAAAATGCGGCTATGATGCACTGGAGGCTTCCTTTAGATCAGCTATGACTGGTACAGTGATCAGAAGGCATGCATGGTTAAAAGAGCAATCCTTACCAGACCATGTAAAGTCAAAGCTCCTAGATGCTCCCATGGAGAAACACAGTTTGTTTGGCACCCCTGCACAGCAAGTGTTAAAGAAGGTGGAAGAAAAAGCAAAATCTGTCCAAACAGTCAAGGATTTCTTACAGGTCCAGCCTCCGAGGTTTAGTAGAAATTGGCCTTCGAAGAATTGGTCCTTTCCAGACACCTCCAGAGCACAGAGAGGCAGAAATAGGCGCCCAAGAGGCAGAGGTCAATCCAGAGGTGCCTACAGGGGACGCCAGTGGCAGCCTAACAACCAGAGAAGTACTGCCACAGATCCAGCTACTACCACTTCCACAGGACAGTCACAGTGACTTGACTCTGATACCGCCTACCAGGGAACAACTGGAAGCACCCTTAGGCGGAAAGCTAGCCTTATTTTCAGTAAACTGGCATTACATTACAGGAGACAAATGGATTTTACAGACAATAGACAAAGGCTACAGGTTTCACTTCCATACTCTACCAAGAAAGAGAGGAATGCCAAACCTACCACCAAACCAAAAAACAAACGCTCTAGGACAAATCAAACACTTACTAAGGATGAGAGCTATAGAAAAGGTACCGTCTATGGAACAAGGACAAGGATTTTACTCCAGACTTTTCCTGGTACCAAGAAAAGAAAACCAATGGAGACCTATTCTCGACCTGTCCACTCTGAACACATATCTCATTGTTCCAAAATTCAAAATGCTGACCCTACAGCAACTTCTTCCCATGCTGGGCAAGGAGTCTTGGCTGGTGACTTTAGATCTCAAGGAGGCATACCTGCACGTCCCTATACGACCAGATTGCAGAAGATACCTCAGATTTCTTGCAGGATCAGAGCATTATCAATTCTCAGCATTGCCCTTTGGCTTATCTACTGCCCAGAGTATTCACGAAATGCCTGGCATCAGTAATTGCTCATTGCAGGCTTCAGGGAATTCAAATTTATCCATACCTGGACGACTGCCTGATACAAGCGGACAACAAGATCAAATTAAGAAAAGATTTGGAAAAGGTTATTCACCTATTGCAAGCCCTGGGATACACAGTCAACATAAAAAAGTCAAGGCTGGTACCATCCCAAAGGATAACATTCTTGGGTACAGAACTGGACACATCAAATCAAATGGCATTTCTCACAGCAGAAAAGCAAAAGCAACTACCACTCTATTTCATGGCATTAACAACACAGAACCAGCTTACAGCAAGGAAAGTCCTGCAAGCCCTGGGTTACATGGCATCCTGCATAATATTGATTCCACATGCCAGACTACATATGAGGAAGTTGCAATGGTACCTAAGGAATTTATGGTCTCAGCACAAGCACAGCCTAGAAACCCAAATTCCAATAATTCCATGCCTGAAGCAAGAATTCCTGTGGTGGGCTCAGGCCTGTCAGTTGAACAGAGGACTACCTTTCCACAGCCCTCAACCAAGCCAGACTATCACCACGGACACCTCAGACCTCAGTTAGGGGGCACACATGGTGGACAAGTGTATACAAGGCCTATGGACACAAGACCAGCTGAACCTACACATAAATCAAAAAGAGATGCTGGCAGTGAAACAGGCAATTCAGACATTCAGACCATTTCTTCAACAAGGTCATTTGCTGATAAGGACGGACAACACCAGAGTCATGTGGTATATCAACAAACAGGGAGGCACACATTCATATCCTCTATGCCGGATGGCAATGGACCTGTGGAATGTGGCCCTGAACCTCAACATTCAGCTCCAGGCCATATTTGTGCCAGGAAAAGAAAATATATTAGCAGACACCTTAAGCAGAACTACCACGGATGTCCACGAATGGATGCTGCATCCAGACATCTTCAAATCCATTACAAAGAAATGGGGGCTACCAGAAATAGACCTGTTCGTATCCCCACACAACCACCAATTGAGGAAATTCTGCACAAGGACATACCACCCACTTGCTTGGAAGGTGGACTCCCTATCCTTCAGTTGGGAAAACCTGACAGCATATGCATTCCCACCTCTTCCTTTGATGCACAAAGTCCTACTGAAGATCAAAGAAGATCACCCAAGGATCATCCTGATAGCTCCAGACTGGCCGAGGCAGCATTGGTACCCGCTACTGAGGAGTATGTCTCGGGCACACGCATGGCCTTTACCTCTAGTTCCTTTACTGCTAACACAGAACAACTTCAAGATCCTGCATCCAAACTTGAAAACACTGCAGCTAGCTGCTTGGAATATTACATAAAACAAAATAACCCAGATTTATCTCAGAGGGTTAAAGACATTATCCTGGAGGCTCGCAGACCCTCCACAAGGAAAACTTATTCAGCCAAATGGAAAAGATACCTCATTTGGAGTGCAGCAAAAGGAGAAAATGTATCATTAGCAAACATAGCTAACATCCTGGAATATTTAGCAGAACTTTTCCACAATGGCCTGTCTTACTCCTCCATTAAGATTCATGCATCAGCAATTTCAGCAGAATACAACATGGATCCTCCAGTCTTCTCTCATCCTCTACTCAGGCAGTTTCTGAGAGGAATTAAAAATGTAAAGCCTCCAAGAAAGCCACCTTTGCCTACATGGGACCTGAACTTTGTGCTAGAAAAGTTAACACTTCCCCCTTTTGAACCAGCAGCAACAGCAGAATTACAGTTCTTATCTTGGAAAACTGCTTTCCTGCTTGCAATCACTTCAGCAAGAAGGGTTTCTGAATTACAGGCATTAATGGCAGTACAGCCCTTCCTTATCTTCCATCAGGATAGAGTGTCCTTGAGAACTAACCCTACTTTTATGCCAAAGGTGGTCTCCAGGGTATCATTGAACCAAGCAATCCACCTACCAACATTCTTCCCCAACCCACAGAACAGGGGGGAAAGACTACTACATACCTTGGATGTGCACAGGCAATTGAGGGTATCATTGAACCAAGCAATCCACCTACCAACATTCTTCCCCAACCCACAGAACAGGGGGGAAAGACTACTACATACCTTGGATGTGCACAGGCAATTGCGCTACTACCTGGACAGAACCAAGAACAATAGAAAAACTGACCAGCTTCTGGTAGCATATGCAACAGGAATGGAAGGAAAAGCAATTTCAAAACAGACAATCTCAAAATGGATAGGAAATTGCATTAGATTTTGTTACTCTTTTCATGGAAAGTCAACTCCAGAAAACATCAGACCTCACTCCACAAGGGCTACAGCCACTACTACAGCTTTCTTACGAGGATTGGCTACCAAAGACATTTTAGAGGCTGCTACTTGGAGCTCCGTGCATACATTTGCCAAGCATTATAACCTACCTTTATACTCCAGATCCCGAGCAGGTTTTGCCACTGCTGTTTTGCAAGGGATCTTAACTACACCATAATCTTCTTAGTGCCTCCTCCCCCAGTTTGGCTATGGTATTCTACCCATTTGTTAGGACTGCAGATGCATCCTTGAAGGACATAGTACAGTTTTGTACCTACCATAAATGTAGATGTCCGAGAGGTATGCATCTGCAGTCAGGATTACCCACCCTCCTTCCCCTCTGTGGTACTCCTAGGGTATTTGCTCATCTTTTAGCTAGCTGGGGGAATCTATTATGGTGTATTTGTTTGTATATATGTATATACATGTTTATTTTTGTTTGCTCTCTACTGTTTGGAATCATTTGCATTTATCCAAATTTAGCCTTCCTAGAGGGCACCTGGCATCTGGGGCAAGAAACACTGAGGAAAATGGCGTCGGCTGATGCCTTTATACCCAATTGACAGCAGCTATGACGTCGGGTGAAGTGCGACATCAGCCGAGGCCAGACCCAGACTTTGGAATCCGGCCGACCGAGGGGCTGCCTGAGGCAGGACAACCCATTTGTTAGGACTGCAGATGCATACCTCTCGGACATCTACATTTATGGTAGGTACAAAACTGTACTTTTCCTTTGCTAAGGTACGGCAGTCACAGAGTTGTTATATGCAAGTTAGCAGTGGCTTTGGGGGTACAGGGCTTGTTCCACTACAAAAATAATTTTAAAGCACAGCAGCTATTGTCAACATATACTACCCTCCTGTAGTCTCTCTCACTCTTTAATAATACCAGCACTCACATTTACAGGTCTTGCAATCAAAAAAAGAGAGCAATCAAATGCTGGAGGGATAGATTCCTGTCCAGGAGACTTCCCATACTCTGGAACAAACTACCTACCTATATCAAACAAAGCTCCTCATTAGCACACTTCAAGAAAAATCTTGATGATTGGATGGAAAATAGGACATTCACCAAAAAAACATGAAAACCGAAAAACTACTATTCACCCCAGGGATTACCTCTGTGGCTTTGCTTGACAGGGCCACAGGAGAATAATTTTCTTGGGTGGCGAAAGACAGGGTGCCTTTTTGGCTAGGCTTATATAGGCCCTAGGGCCAATAGCTAGTACCTACCTATGAACCATTGCTGTTCTTTGAAATACATATTGAATGCATTGAAAGACAAACTCCAACAAATTCTTGTATTATTTCACATTTTGTTTCCAATGAAGGAAGGCTTCAGTTCAGTGAGAGGAGTGATCCTGAAGCACTACATGGCAAAATGTATGAGGGATGGTATGAAGAATCTGAAGTGGATAAACCAATGAGTGGCTGTTGACAAAATGACTTTCATTATTTAAAGATGGGCAGTTTGTTTTTTCATTTTAAGTACTTTGTATGTAGTAGTGCGAATGGGTATGGACAGCCTCCTTATGCCCTGGTATTAGTTATTGGACTAAGAGTGGTTGGGCTCCCAATTGTCCATGGAAGGAATTAAGATGAGGGCCATTAAAGAGTGTGAACTTTTCTTCCTCTTAGGTATTTCAAATTAGAGGGGACTCCCAATGCATACAAATGGATTTATATCACATGATTGAGGCCAAAAAAAAAATCAAATTCCAAACACGAGAAGCTATCCCTAAAACCAACACAAACCTTTGTAAATACACTATTTTTGAAAAAAAAAAAAAAAGAAAATTACTAATCTTTAATACGATGAGTTTCTGAGGAGGCAAGCTGCTTTACACCACTCCCATGCTGGGGGCTTCTCTGTAAAAGGAAAAAACTTCAAAGACCAATGCACGTTAGGTTCAAGCAAGGCACCCTTTATTACTTGCAGCAAGGAGACAAAGCATGTAGGTACAGGATTTGTCTGGCTCTTTGATGATCAGTATGTTATTCTTATACAGTTCTCTTCATGTCACACAGAAAATGTTACTATTCTATTGCTGATGTAGTTGGACACAGCTTTCTGTATGTTTCACAGAAAATGTTACCAGACTTATTGCTGACATGGTCGGATTATTTGCTGTCTTGCAAAAACATTTTGATAAAAACAACCTGGCCTTGGGCTTATTTTAGCCCACCTTAACATTTAAATTCTTCAGTTGTACAGTTCTAATACATGTGTTACATTTTGTCTAGATTCAAGGTACATTTCTAGCTTTGGTACAAGTAATGGTTTATACTTTCAAGCGTCTATTGTTTTCTTTATCAAAGCTTCTAGCAGCTGCATATTTTCTCATGGTATAAGCAGGAATGAAATATCTCTGTTAAGTTTCATGACATTAGCAGAAATTAAATGTCTCTTGTTAAGTTTCTAATAGCTGTGCAGATTCATGCAGTGTGAACAGAATAAATGTATTAACCCTTTTAAACCTCGAATGCGCTAAGCATGCATATTACTATTATATATTTTTCTAACATTCTCCACTACATCCCTTTACTTAAATTTACTAACACTACAGTGAAGTAACCATAGAGGAAGGACAGTGACCATCTACATTGAAAATTCATCCTGTTGTCTTTGCACAGAATTGTAGTTTGTACTAAGCAGAAATCAAGTTGCAATCTCAGTTCAAATAGTTGGAAACACTTTACCAACTACATCCATAACACAAAAATATTAAGTAATCTGACATATAAGTAGAATCCCACTTAAAAAAAGACAAAAAAGGTTGCTGAAAGTGTCATTTGATGTATTTGCTCCAACTAATCTGTTGTCAATTGAGTAACATGCTCCCAATGAAATATTTAAATAATTAGCCACTGGTAAACCAGGCACTTCTATTGTCTATCAGAATAATAGGCGAGTCATGAATGATAATGTAGTACAGGGCCCTGTGAGAGTCAGTGAAGATAACAAACTTGGTTATGGAGATTATCTTTCTACATCAGGGAAATAGAAATCTAGAGTAAAGTACAGTATTTAACTAATCAGATTATTTGTTTTTCTTCTTGCACGGATTTAGGTGAAGAGCACTGTGGCACTGCTTACCAGCATGTGTTGCAGCTCTTCCTTTGGAGTCAAACCTTGGCAGGAGCAGTTAAAGTTGTGGCTTCCCTTTTCATCTTGTACTAGAAAAAGCCTCGCAGATGGTCATACAGTCATCATACTTTGTGTGTGTGTATATATTGTGTTTGTATGTGTGTGCACACTCGTGCAAGTGACATCTGTAGAAGAGGGTAGTTTTTGCCTGATTTTCAAAGTGGAACTGAAAAGTAAACCGTGATTACTTTTTTTTAAATCTGATATAGTGTTATTTTAATGAAGAAAAGGTAATAATACTGTTCCTGTTTAGAATGATCACATTTCCAGCTTGGCATGCTACAGTCTTCCATATATCAACAGTAGAGAGCTACCTCATAGCAGCAATGGATGTTTTGTTTTTCTTTTCTGTGTTCACCACTTCAATACTTGCCATTTTCCATGAAATGAGTGATGAAATATTAGGCTCTTTAGAGTATAAATCAGTTTTCTTCAGTGTATAAAGCTCCCCTTGTGGGAGACTGTGCCTCCTGCTGTCCTTAAGTGCTCTGAGTGTTTGAAACCTGGAACAAGTTGTATGTAATATCCACCCAATATTTTGTTACCACTAGTCGTTTCAGTGAACTTGGATTTGATGACATTTTGTATAGTTTGATATAGCTGGAATAAACAGAATTGCTCCTGCCACATATTTTTACTTATACTTCACAGAACCAAGAAGCCACTTTTTTTGTCTTTCTGGCTTCCTTCATCCTTATCTTGACTGTGTGAGCTCATCTCTGCCATAGATGTCATCCTTCTCCAGAGCTGCCTGATTCAGAATTATAGTCACTAGTCAAAGGGGAATAAATGTGTACATAGTTTTTTTTATATGTTATGACACAGCATAAAATGCGACAGAAAACAGAGTACTACAGTCGGAGGACTGGAATCAAACATGTAAACCCCAAACAACATGAAACAAATGTGACAAGTAAACAGTAATGTAGTGTGCAAGTAATATATATCCAAATAAAGTGGCCCTGCTAAATGAAGAACTTTTTCAGGGACCAGCCTCCCACTGCATTCAGTGCATACCTTTTCATCTTCTTCTTCTTCTTTCGGCTTTTCCCGGTTAGGGGTCGCCACAATGGATCATCTGCCCGCTCATGATTGGCAGTGGAGTTTTACAGTGTTGAGTTGCCAGCCCAGTGCCCAACCATCTACAGAAGGCACACACTCACACCTAGGGCCAATTTAGAGTATCCAGTCCACCTACTGCATGTCTTTTGGATGTGGGAGGAAACCAGAGCGCCCGGAGGAAACCCACATGACCACAGGGAGGACATGCAGACTCCGCACAGAAGGCACCCCAGCCGAGAATCGAACCGGAGAACTTCTTGCTGTGAGGTGGCAACGCTAACCGCTACACCACCGTGGCCACCCATACTATTTCTTGCATGACCTCTTCTCATCTAAGCTATAATGACCTGAAACTCATTTGTGATTTGCTGAAATCATTTTATGCACTGTTTCCCTGTGTCATCTGCAAGATTTAATTAGCTACCCCTAACTGTTAGAGGATTACCCAGCTTTATTCATAATTAAGTTTGGCATTTATGGTTCTTTCAGTCCAAGTGTTTCATGAAATAATGTTTGTTTTTTTGTTTTTTTTTTTATATTCTTGTAGTGGTTTTCCACAAAATAACTACACACTCCCTGAGATTCTTTAATGCCTACACAAAGTGTATACTGTTCTGCGTGAACAGACAGCGCAAGCATAGCTCATACATCCTTCCTCCTAATTTTCGTTTTCCTGTTGATTTTCTTGCAGCTTTAAATACTGAGGGGAATTTATAAAGGTTACTACAAAGTGTAGACTGAATGACGCGGTGGTACAGTGGTAGCATTGTTACCTCACAGCAAGAGGTTCTCCCCTTCGATTCTCGGCTTGGCTTGGGAGTGCCTTCTGTGTGGAGTCTGCATGTCCTCCCCGCTGTTGGGTAGCATTCGAAAAACATGCGTGCATAAATGGGCATCGAGTTGGCACCTTGGCGTTTTGTAAAAATCTACTGCCAATCATTAGCAGACCGGAGTTCCGCTGTGGCAGCCCCTTACCGGGAAAAAGCCGAAAGACAAACAACAATTACAAAGTGTAGACTACATGTACACTTAGCATAATTTTTCTGAGTGACTAGAAAACACAAAAAATGTGGTAGGTATATTCATGAATACAGATCATGTACACTTAGTGTAGGTGTTATTGAACCTATCCCACTGTCTTTCTCATGCCACACAATAGTAACAGGCAATAATAGCAGTAATTTTACAGTTAGGGCATTTATGTACTTGTGTACTATATAGACTTTTGCTTTAATATCATGAATATTATTCTAAAATTTTACAGAAGGCAACTGACTAAACACTTTTGAAAACTTTAAAGACCTAGCAGCTGTGTTCCATCAAATTAGCTTACTTAATTTTACCTTTTGCATCAGGCAGGCAGGCAAGCTAATAAGGTAATATGACAATGGTTGCTTTCCACAGTTTGGCATGCTAAGTCAGTGAAAAGTTGGCTGTAGGCAGCAGATTAGTTAGGCTGCTGTATTGTTGGCCACTCAGATACTTAACATTCTTTGATTTCTTATTTTCCTAAGCTGATGCTTCAATTACAAGCGTTGACATAATCCTGCAACGAGGAGAGAATTCATTCGGTATTATGAAACTGTAATGACATACTCGTATGTGGTGAGCTAGATTAATTTCACTGCTATAACCCGTACCCACCATCAATCCTAGAATGTTCATAGCTTCATAGATGAGTAATAGGCTAACAACCACTGGGGCCTTTATAAGCCTAGTCATGCACCTCAAGTGTATCTTGCATGTTTTGTCAGCCTTAGAGGTTATTTTTAGGGGTATATATAAGCTGGGGTATGATTTAGAGGCTGCCTGTGTCCATTAGAAACATAGGTGCTACACCTGGGGTGAATTTCTGATTTTCCATTCACTGGTCTGAGTTACACTTGAATAGGGTTAGAGAAGAACTTCACTGTGTGTGAAGTATTAACTGGAAATTGTCCACTTTTATTAAGCATCTGTTGGGTTGTTTGTTTCTGATAACTGGTTACAGGAAACTCTTTTTTTCTAGAGGCTCCTTTAGCTGTTTAAAACTTTCATTTAAAGGCTCACTGCTGCTTTTCAGCTGGGAAACATTTCTGCAGTTTGTTCTAAGTAGTGGGGATATTTGTAGCATTTCCATATTCAGGCTTGTATTTGGGCCTAGTGTTTGTGGAGGCTGCGTGTCTGAGCACATATTCAGAGACATTGGTTTGGCCAAAGCCATCAGGCATTTCTGTGAGAGAGAATTGTTTGAGGTCATTGGCTGACTGAGGTCACCTGGACTACAGCTTAGACTAAGCACCTCATTGGTTCTTTTGAGATTTCTTTCTTAAAAGCTGTCTCAGGTTTCAACTTTCTGTTACCTAAGAAGTTCAGTTGTGAATGCTCTGCCATTTCACAGTGAACTGATCGAAGGAAGGACACTGAGGAAACTCGGAGCTATAATATATAACATTAAGTATCCTGTTTTTTGTTTATTTTGTTCTTCATTTCTTTGTTATTTATAGCACTTGTGTACTGTGTATTTTTCTAGCTAGTTTCACTGTGTGTGAGGTATTAACTGGAAATTGTCCACTTTTATTAAGCATCTGTTTGGGTTGTTTGTTTCTGATAACTTGTTTGCAGTTAAAAGCTTTCTCTAGAGGCTCCTTTAGCTGTTTAAAACTTTCAGGTTTCAACTTTCTGTTACCTAAGAAGTTAAATTTGTCAGTGTTTCTGCCATTTCACACTGACCTGAGCAAACTCGGATCTATAATATATAACATTAAGTATCCCGTTTTTGCTTATTTTTTCAAGTTATTTATAGCACTTTGTCTACTGCATACTTTTCTAGCTAGTTTCACTGTGTGTGAGGTATTAACTGGAAATTGTCCACTTTTATTAAGCATCTGTTTGGGTAGTTTGATTCTGATAACTTGTTTGCAGTTAAAAGCTTTCTCTAGAGGCTCCTTTATCTGTTTAAAACTTTCATTTAAAGGCTCACTACTGCTTTTCTGCTGTGAGAAACATTTCTGCAGCTTGTTTCTTGCCCTCTCTCCCTATTTGTATGCTGTTCTTATAGTTGGTGGCTTTGCAGTTGCCCGCCCCTACTGTAAATTTGATTTGGGACACTCCTCCCAGTCTCGTGTTATAACCTCATTCTACCTAATACAGGGACAACATTTCAGAAGGCCAATCCACTTAGTTTCTGCTCCTCCTTTCTCTCTTTCCACTTAAAATTTTTTTTTTCTAAGCTTGTTTCCTGCTTTTCCTGTGGGTAGTCTAGTCTGGATACAGATTTGCTGTGTCCAAGACTATTCATGGGCTTCTGAGGCCCCAAGCCTTTCTGTGTTGGAGGGAAGCCTTCTAGCTTAATTTTGTTTCTTAGAACTAGCCAGTTTTTTAGTTTCAGCACTCAAGTCTGTTTCTTTGAGCTCAGCACTTGTTCAGAACTTGGTGTAAGCACTAAATAAGCTACAAATTACAATACCACTCAGCTTTCCTCACATGTCTAGAAGAAAACAGTTGTTAGTACTTAACAAATAAGCGCCTATCCAGGCATGTCTAAGGGTCAGCTCCCGGTGTTTTCTCCTGTCCACCTAATGAATATGGGCATCTTGGGGCAATGCATCAATTGCCTCATGTACACAGACAACCCTCTCCTCCTACCACCCAACACTACAACCTGTGAGAGATGCACTTATATAGCCAAACTAGAAGCAAAGCTCTCCTCACCCAAGACTGGACTAGACAGTCAAGACGAGAAGGTAAACACTTGCACCACACCACACTCATCACATAGTCCCTCAAAACCTACATCACCAAAATGCACACATAGAAACACAAAACACACACCTACATTCGCGGAGGCTCTCAGTAAAAACCTTCCCAAGCACAGGGACCTCCAAAGCAGAAAGACAAGCAACTTCTACCCCCCTACACAACCCAAATGACACATAGCCCACAAACTCAGTGTGCCACTCAACCACAGCCCATAAGGCATAACAACGTACCCAACACTCGAATCATAGGAGACTCTAAAGTCAGACACACTAATGTTCCACTCACCAGGCTAAACAAGGAGAAAGTTACTGTCAGCTGGCTGTCGGGTGCCAGGATCTGCCACATAACGCATGCACTCAGGTCACTCCACAACAAATACAAATATGACTCTGTCATTGTCCATGTTGGTGTGAATGACCTGAGACGTACCTCCCTGGACTACATGAAAAGGGACATGGAAGAGTTGTCTGATCTTGTAGCCCAGGCAGGTGTGACCCTAGCCCTGAGTAGCATCCTCCCATCACCCACAATGATACCACAGTGCAAGGACAAAATTATTGACTTCAGCAATTGGCTAAGCTTCTGGTGTCATTCTAAGGGGATCCAGTATCTGTCTGCCTGGGATGACATGATCAACAAATCATGATGCTTTGCCAGAGATGGCCTGCACCTTTCGCCCCTGGGATTCCGGATAATGGCTAAGGCTCTAACCACCCTATAGTTCCTTTTTTAGGCAAGGTTCAAATGACAAATTCACCACCATAACAGGTACAAGCAAGCAGTACCACAGGATTCAGTCCTGGGTCCTCTCCTGTTTGGTATCTACTTCTCTGAAGTACAGGTTAACACAAAAGGTCTTTTGCTAACAAAGTTCGCAGATGATTGCAAACTAGGAGCCATAATCAAAACTCCAAAAGATGTGTACATCCTACAAAAGGGCCTCACTGAGACAGATGCCTGGTGTCAATGCCATGGCCTCAAGCTCAGTGCCAAAAAGTGCATTGTCATCCCTTTTGGTAAAAACTCTGTACCCATGAACTACCACATAGATGGTAGTCTACTTAACACTGAAAGTGTGATAAGAGACATTGGGACACAGGAGGACAGTAGTCTCTCCTTTGATAATCACATTGCCACAGTAGTCAGGAAATCCTTCTACATGGCACACCTCATCACAAAAGGTTTCTCATCCAGGAAAAAAAAGAGTTCATTTTTCCCCTCTACTCATCACTCATTAGACCCATTATAGAGTACAACGCCCCTTTTGGTATGTAACTCACAAGGCATCTACAACAACTGGAAAGGCCGCAGAAATACCTCACAAAGAGGATTACTGGCCTCAAATAGATGCCCTATGCAGACCGTCTCAAACAACTGCAGCTTTACTCCATTGCATATCGCCTACTCAGAGGCGATCTCTGCCTAACACACAAAGCTATGTCAAACACAGAGCTTTTGGACATGCTCCACTTAAAGAAATCCCAATCCCTCTGAGCTACACGCTCTAGGCACCTCAATCTTGTCACCACAATAAGCAGAACATGCTGGAGGGTTAGATTCCTGACCCAGAGACTTCCCATGCTCTGGAACAAACTACCTATATATATCAAACAAAGCTCCTCATTATCACTCAAGAAAAATCTTGGTGACTGGATGGGGGATAGGAAATTCACCCCGGGGATCACTTCTGTGGCTGTGCTCGACACTGGCACAAGAAATCATTTTCTTGGTTGGCGAATGCCAGGGTACCTTTTGGCTAGGCTTATATAGGCCCTAGGGCCAATAGCCTAGTACCTACCTATGAACATGGATGGGAAGCCTGTTCCAGAGGAGGAGAATTCTTTGAGACACATTCCTTTTCCTCCACATCCTATTTATAGTGCAAACAAGGTTCAAGTTCTTGGATCGAGTAGTTATGGTTTTGTGTATGTGAAAAAGGTCCTTTAGAGTGGGATCCAGGGCTGTCTTAAATGCCAGGCACAGATCGCCTCTCAACCTGCTGTTTGAAACTGAGTATACAGCTAGAGCATTGAGGCAGTTTGCACAGGGCATGTTATGTACACCCTGTATTCTTTTTGTCAGGAATCTTTGTGGGCATTCCAGTTGCTGCATGTACCTGATCAGGTACATACTGAAGCAGACATTGTACTTAATGATGGATCTGATGAGGACTGAATACAGAGGAATGATGACCTCCTTGGTCCTAGATGCTGTGCCATTGCTTATAAGTTGAGCAACATAGAATGACTTCCTTACTACCTTGGACACATGTTGGTCGATAAACAGGTTACTATCCACACATGGGCCAAAATCCCTAGCTAGTTGGTCCTCTGTTATGGGTGTGTAATCAATGAGGTAATTTCCTAGGGTGTCTGACTTCTCAAAGGGTACTATTATGCATTTTTTGGCTTTGTGTTTTAGTCTGTGGCTGTTGGACCAGTCATTTGTCTGTGTTAGTCCTTCCTTCCATTAGGGTGTCATTGTCTTGAGGTGATTCTGTGACTGTTCTTAGTTTGCAGTCATCTGCAAACTTGGTCAGCCAGAGCCTTTGACATTGGCTTTGACTTCCAAGAAGTAAATGCCAAAAAGGAGTGGGCCCAGCAAAGACCTCAGAGGGACTCTGCTAGTGAATGGGCTCCTTGCGGAGGTGGTCTCCCCTATCCTAACTTCTCGGGTTCTGTCTGAGATCCAGTGCATAACATAAGGGTTATGCCTAATTTTATGAGTTCGTTTGCAGTGCCTGAGTGGGGAATTGTATCAAATGCCTTAGCCAAATCAAGGTAGGCAGTATGCATCATTTTGTCCTTAACCATTGTCTTGGTGACTTTTTCAAAGAAGTCCAACGGTTTGACTAGGCATGATCTGTCTTTGATGAAGCCAAACTGGGTTGAATCCAAATGTCTGAAGGTTTCCTGCATCATTATTAATTGTATCCAGGCAAATTCATTCCAAGGCTTTGTATATGAGACTAGTCAGACTTGAGGGTCTGTAGTTCCCAGGGTCCAGTGATGGGCTGCTGTTGTGCAGTGGAATGACTGTTACAGTCCTCCATTCATGTGGAGCAAAGTCTGTCTGGAGTCTGTGTTTAAATAGTAACTGCAGAGGTTCAGATACATCATACATCAGGCTAATTATGAGGCATCCTGGGATATTATCAGGGCCTTAGAGAGTGCATTTAGGACCTGTAATCTAGTGATAGTTGAGGTTAAGTTTGATGGTATTACTTTAGAAGGAGGACATCAGGGGTGGAGGGCCAAAAATTGGAGCTCAACCCTCACTACCTCTACATTTCTACCTGATTAGCCACTCCCCCACCTACTAGCTCCTATCACCTCTTGCTGTGATAATTATTCCCCACCCAAACACTCTACCTACATCTCACCAGCACCTATCAACTTTCATATGGCAGCCTCCCACCCCCTTCCAATACAGTTACCTAACCACACTATCTCTTGGTACTGCAATTCCAGGTATAAGTTTCTTATCTCTCAAGCCACATCCCAGACAATGTTGCACTGCTTTGTACTACCCCTCCTATTAGCCTCATACTTCCTTACCTTATATGAAAGTCAGTCTCTCACAGGACTTCCAGTTCCAAAGGCCCATACTATCACCCAAGTTGTCAATCATCCCACCTTCAACCATACTTACAGTACCAGGACATATCCAACATCTTGTTTTCTCTTCCTACACATCAACTCTAGGAAAATTAGCACTAGAATCAAACTCTACCACAAACTTGTAGACAAAGTCCTGAAAGTTATCTCCAAGCTTTGGTCTAAGCCTATTACTTGATGGAGACATACACCCCATCCCTGGCCCATCCACCTTAGACACATACTCCCCCTCTACCTGTAACCTAAGCTACAAACCTACAATTTCCAGGCCATCTAACTCTCTCCTAACCTGTCATCTTACTATTAGAAGCATTAATAACAAGGTACATGAACTGCATGCACTCCTTGCTGTTCACTCTCCTGAGATTCTCTGTCTGTCAGAGATCTGGTTAAAACCTACCACTACAGACAATGAAGTACTACCTCTTGGGTATAACATACACAGGCTGGACTGTACTTCCAGGAAGGGGGAGTGGGGTAGCTATACTCTATAAATCAGAGCTGAATGTAACCACAGATGTAGTACAACCACCTCAGATTAACAGCTTGGAGATTCTAGCCACTAAACTGCAACTTAACAAAAGTAAATGCATTTATATCATCTGCATGTATATTTCCCCAGGTAACAATATAGTTATACTTGAAGACACCTTACACTGGATATCTAGTCACTACCCCCAAGAAACCCTACTTCTCGGAGACTTCAATATAGACTGGGCCACCTGTTCATCAGAATCCCCAACCACCCATATTAACCTGCACTCATTTATGCAAATCATTAACACCCCTACTACGGTAGGTAAGCTCAACCAAAAAGAAAGCATACTTGATTGGGTACTCATCAATAGTAACCCCCATCTGAACACCTCTGGTACCCTCCCCGATAGTCTAAGCGATCACCATCTCACATATATAATTAAGCACAAAGCTATCAGTCCCCAATAACCCTTACTAAGAAATATTAGAAATAACAAAAACTTTGACTCAGCCAAATTCGAACAGGAACTAAAATCATGTAATTGGTCTATTTTAAAACTCCTCAGCTTAGAGGAAGCAGTTTTGTACTTTAACAATAAATTCCTTGAGATCCTTGACTTACACGCACCTATTCACTCAAAAAGAACAAAGGCAAAAACTGCACCATGGCTTTCAAAAGAGACTAGACTCAAAATTAGCCTTAGAAACAAAGCCTGGGCTTTATGGCATTCAACTAAACATCCCCAAGATCAAATTAAATGCAGGCAACTTAGGAACGAAACAAAAAAATTCATACTACATGACAAAACACAATACTACTGCAAATTACAGACAGAAAATCAAAATAACCCTCAGAAGTTTAGGGCAGGTTTGAATAATCTACTACCCCCGTCCCAGTTGCCACTACTGATAAACCCCCAGAGGATGTTTCAAATAGTTTTAACCGATTCTTTACCAAGACAATTCAGGCCCTAGCCAGCCAACTACCTCCTAGCTCCCTTGGCCCAGAAAGTACCACCTCTAGAAACCTACTCTCATTTAGTTTTCAACCTGTCGCCACATCACATCCGTACCCTAATCAAAAAACTAAAACCCACCACACTATCAGCTGACCAACTTCCTGCTATATACCTACAAAAATCAGCTGATGCTGTTGCATACCCGGTATCGATACTTATCGAACCATAGAAGAAGCTAAAATTCCCACTATCTGGAAAATATCCTATGTAATCCCACTCCATAAACGAGGTAGCTCTACTGAATTCTCCAACTATAGGCCTATAGCTATACTCTTTCCACTTGCAAAGATTATGGAAAATTATATTCAAAGACAGTTTATGCACCACCTAATCCATAGCCACCTCATGGCAGATACCCAGCATGGTTTCAGACCTCATCATAGTACTACCTCAGCCCTTCTAGCCTTTACCAACACCATAAACCATAATCGAAACAATAACCATATTTCTTCAGCCCTCTTCTTGGATCTCTCCAAGGCATTCGATATGGTTGACAACCAAATATTAATCCACACCCTGCAAACTCTCAGTCTAGATCCTAAAGCCCTTCAGTGGTAGACAGCAGGCTGTTCTTTGGCAGAATAAACTCTCTAACCTACTACCTAACACCGAGTACCACAAGGTTCTATACTAGGGCCCCTGTTATTTTTCATTTTCATCAACAATATGAATACTGTCATCCCAAAAGTTAGCTGTATCCAATATGCTGATGACTCTACCCTGATTTGCTCGGCAACATCCCCAGTAGAGTTACAGTTAGCCAGCCAGACCACCTTTAACACAGTAGAAAACTGACTTTCCCAATGACGTCTGATTCTAAATCCTAAAAAAACTAAAATGCTGTTATTACCTACACAAAGGTCTACTGCCGTTAACTTTATAATAAAAGCAAATGATGGAACAATAATCTCCCCTGACCTCGCCACTAAACTATTAGGTGTCATTATAGATAATAATCTAAAATTCGACCTACATGTTAACCAATTGATCAAATCCATCAACAGAAAACTAGGATCACTTTACAGAATAAAAGCCTTCCTAACCCCCTCCCCAGCCAAAGTTGCCATAGCTCGATCTCACCTTCTCTCCACTTCTGTATGCATCCCCTCTTCTCTCTACTCTTCTGTATGCATCCCCTCTTCTCTCTACTCTTCTGTATGCATCCCCTCTTCTTTCTAATGTTAACAAGACTGTCATAAACAAACTCTCAATCTGTTATAACCACATTGCCAGGTTTGCCACTGGGCTGCCTTTTAGGACACATCACTGCATCAGTCTAATCCAGTTTGGATGGTTTGAACTACCCAGTCTAATACTATATAACCAATTGGTTACAGCCCATAAAATCATATATAACCCTAATAATACCCCTGCACTTAAAGATGTTGTCACCCTCTATAATAATCCTAGACCGCTGCGCTCCTCCAACAGACTCCTCATTCAGATATGTAAAACTAATAACTCAGCCTGTGACTCACTCTTCGTAAATTCTGTAGGTAGATCATGGAACTCTCTACCAGCTGATATTACCTTACTCTCTTTATTTGGCCAGTTCAAAACTAGGCTCAAACACCACTTGGGAACAAACTGGCTATGTCACTGTATCAAGCCTGGTTAACCTGTCTCTGGAATGTGTAAATCTGCTAGGTAGCCTACTATGCAATTTTATCCGATTCTCTCACTGAATAACACTACCCAACGATTTGTTATAATGTTTGCTCTTCTAATCACTGAAAATATTCTATATGTAATTTGTATTGTCTGCCCATCTAATCTCTGTAAATAATATATTTGTTATTTGTAATATGTGATATGTTATGATGATTTGTTATTCCATGGAGCTTTTCTCCCTGGGCCTCCGCTGAAAATGGACATGCATCCAGTCGGACTATCCCAGTCAACAAATGTAAAATAAATAAATAAAAATAAAATTTGCAATATCTTTCATTGCCGTGTAAGTGGCCTCTTTAACAATCAGTTCTGCACAGTGTTGTATACAGCCTTTGAGGTTTCAGACATAGCTAAATCAAGCCTTGCAGTTGTTCCTTGCCTGGGGAGGCTCTTTAAGTCAAAATTGGCTTTGGTAGACTTAATTTGCCCTCTTAGTTTTTTGTGTAGTCTGTTGAGAGGGTTGTGATCCTGCTGGGCACTGCACTTCCTAATTTTAGCTAAACTGTTTTCCTTTTGTAATACAGTTAGTTTATATTTGGATTCCACCAGGGTGGTTTGTTTTTTGAGTTACGGCTTGTTTCTGGTAAGTACAACTGTTTCTATGCATCTGTTAGCATGATTGTGCAGGGTTTCTGTATACAGTTCTGCATAGGCAGCAGTGTTCACTAGGTTTGCAGGAGTATGACATTTTGCCAGGTAATTGCTTAATAATAAGTAGTTTACCTTAGAGTAGTTCCTATCCGTTGCAGGGTTTACTGGGCTCGCAACATTTATTTTTTATATCAAAGGAAATAGCTTTATGGACTGACATTACCAGAGTGGACAGTATACTGGGGAAGTGCAGCGTTCCAGATCTAGTATGTTTGCATCCCCAAGCGGGCAAATGGATTAACTTGTCCAGGGATTTTGTGTTTAGAAAGTCCAGGAATCTCTGGACAGGCAAGTTCGAGCTCTTGTAGGATTCACAGTTTGTGGAGGGGATAGTTAAAGTTCCCCGTGAATTTGATATTCGGTTGAATTGAATTCAGTAGGTCTAAGTATGAGCTATAGATTTTATGGTTCATAGAGAGTGATCTTCCACAGGTATATGTGACTGTACCTATGGTCATTTGGACATAGGAAAAGCTCTGTTTGACCAACCTTGAGGTATGTTTGTTTTCAATGTAGATTGAGGGATTCCTATCAGTTTGTTGGGTTTTCAGAAACTCAAAATTCATATGGTCAAGACCATATGATCAAGTTTTTGAAAACTCAAAGCTTTTGAATGGAGATCGTGGTACAGTGAGGATCAGGATATTTTCTCTTTTTTTCACTGTAGTACGATCTCGGAGTTGGTATATATAATTTGCAGGGGGTGTGAGTGGGGTGCAGGGAGCTTGCCTCCTGCATAAATGTAAAAAAAAAGTATATTTTTGTGGGTTTTTTTTTTTTTTTTTTTTTTTGATGTTCAAGTTTTCGGAAAATCAATCATATGGTTTTGTCCATATGAATTTTGAGTTTCTGAAAACTCGATCATCTGGCGTAGATCTAGATTGAGAGACCTCCATCTTTAGACACTGCCTTTGCAGTAGCTGGTCTAAATGTGTGGAAGGAATTGTATCCTGCTCTGTCAGGGGTTCTCTCTGCAGCTTTAAATCATGTCTTGGTAACTCCACAAATGTCTGCATTCTCCAAGGTGAGGAGAGCTTGGAGGAAGTAGAATTTCTTGTTTATGCTCCTAGCATTGAGCAATAACACCTTTAGATTCCCTTGGGTTGATTTTGCTAAACTGAAAGGTTTGTCAGTTTGGCATTGCCTAAAAAAGGCACTATTGGGTTGGGGGTGAACAATGTTTTAGCCAATATTTGAAAGCCTAGCAAGAACAGGTGTAGGCCATCCTTGGCAAAGCAAAGTGGTTTGTTAACCATATCCTCTCATGCTGACAAATATTGCACCAACTTTGAATGACACCAAAGCTAATCCAATTATTATAGGCAGTCATCTTCTGTTCATATAGTGGCATTATCCTTGAAGGATGCTGCTCAGTGCTAGCTAGACTCACTCCAGCACGGGACACATAGCCCAAGAGCTCAGTAGAGATACATTTCAGGTCAGGGGCCCATTATCAGTACTGATGATTTAGTGGAAAATATTGTCAGAATGCTAGTCACTGGATGCACTTTGGAAGTTGATAATATGATCTAAATAAAGAATTTGTTTGCAGCTGATAGTCTGGATAATGGTATCCCTCATGAAGACATAGCAATGCAAGCTTTGTTTTTTTTTTGTTTTTTTTTCTTTATATATATGCCATGACACTTAACTGTAAAATGTGTACATGTTTTTCTGGATGGTTATCTCAGTTTTAATGAACTACAGTGAGGTTGCATAATAATAACTTTATCTAATTACCTCTGGTCTGATTATTGCAAACAGGTTTTGAGTGCTGTACATTCTGAGACTGCTGAGGCTGTTGTAATCAAAGCAACTGAATGTTTTTGATCTGGTTTCCTAAGGAAGTGAGGAAAAGATATTGACAGAGGAATCATGTCCATAAGGTTCTAATGGGCACAGCCCACTTAGATTTTTGTTCAGGATTTGTGGCTGCACAGCTTTAATTTCATGAGGTCTCGGGTAAGTACTAGGCAGTCACTCTGCAGACCATAATAAGCCATTTCAATAATTGTGAGAGAGTGGTTTTCTTTTTAATCTGTGTTTTGTGCTACCTTGATTACTTCCAGTTGAGGCATTTTATGCCAAAATGCTAAACGAATGCATCATTAAAGAGTTGTTTCTTCCACCATTTTGGTTGTTTTACTATAATAATTCAATATAGTCATGTATATATCTCTGCAGACCATTACAAGCCTAGGCACAAAACACCTGTTCAAACATTCCCTCCAACCCCACGGAAGGCAAACAAGAATTTCAGGGTATCCATCCAATTATGTAAGTTTAGCTTGAAGCTGTCAAGGGTGCTACTTGACATGTAGTGGAAGTTTGTTCCAGTGGCAAGGGATGCTTTGGGATATGAATATATCATATGCCATGTCTTATTTATCTCCTGATGGCTTAGTTCCTTTAACTGGGTAGTTGAAGCACCATTTGTTCCATGAAGGAATAGGAAATCAAAGAGGTTTGGGTGTTTTCATGTCTCCAAAGGTTAGGCAAAGATCTCCACGGAGGAGTCTCTTGAGACTGAGTAGAGAGAGAGTGAGGGGGGGGGGGGCATAAGTCTGTCCTGAAGATTTTTGAGGTCACTAATCTTAACTCTAGAGTCTTTGAGGTCTGAGTGATGTGTCAAATGTTGCATTATATTCAGTAGTGGGTCTTATGGGATACAAGTAAAAGGGAATTAAGACTTCTCTGGATTTGGTGGAGATAACTCTAGCAATTAGAAGTGCCAGATAGAAGACTTTCTGATCTACTGCAAGACACAATGGTCAAGCAGTAAGGAATTATCGAGTGCCTAGATCCCTTATCACAGTGCCTGATTGGAGGGGGTATATTAACTCACTAGTATGTGAAAATGTTTTATTTACCAAAATGACCTATTCTACGTTTTTTCACATTTAATTTTATACCATTCTCCTTGCACCACTTGTTAATATGGTCTAACCCATGCTGGAGCAATAGTAAATTAGTGGAAGAACAAATAACACTATTCAATTTACAGTGTCTGCAAACTTAGATGATCATGCCAGGAGTCCTGGCCCGAAGGACTTAGAAACATGACAAATATGAGAGGGCCTAACACTTAGCCCTGTGATACACTACAGGTAATTGATGTTATGTGATCCTATCTCGCCTACATTCTGTACTGATGGGTTCGGAGCCGATCCTCGGCTCCGATTCGGCACGCTATACTATAGAGCGAAGTCTCTTATTGGCTGAGCTATTCTATATCCCAGGATGCAACACCACCAATTCCCCAGATCTCGTTTGCCGCTTACAAGCAAAGACATGGTCTCGAACTTGGCTGAGCTAAGTGCTTTCTTTCTAAGAATTTTCTGTCAGGAATTTTCTTAACTTTAACCCAAAAGCTGTTTTAATGGCAATCGCTGTGTATGATTGAGTTTTTACTGATTTTTTGTGGTAAATTTGTCTTTCAGGGTAAGGTTTCCGTTTAAGTTTCTAGGGGCCTTCCCCTAGCGCGTGAGTGAGTCTTCTTGTGTGAGTTTCGTTAGGTGGGCAAGTACCCGTTTTTAGTTAGAGGGTTCTTGGCCCTCCTGTTGTGTGATTTATTTGTTGGCTTTCTCTTACTGAACTTTAAAGAGAAAATTTTCGAAACCCATTGTACTGGGTTAGATATATATATTTTTTTCCTGTGATTACTACTGTTGGCCAAGTCTTCCTTGGCTACCTCCACCGTCTCCCCGGCACCTTCCCTAGGCACGGAGACTGGTTCCTTTGTAGTCCCCCTGTCTCAAGACAGCGGAGCCCTGGGGCCTGAGGTCACCCCCCTTGGGGGTCCCCCTCTTCCTGGAGGTCCCTCTGAAGAGTCTTCGGAGGAATCCCCAAGAAAGAAACAGTGCAAGAGGAAGCATGTCGACTCCCCTGACGAGTCTCTCACCTCAGACACCGATCTTGATGATGCGGAAGGGTCCCCCAAGTCGTCCTCAGATGATGTCTCCTTTGCGGACATCCTGGAAGTCCTCAAACAACGAGGCGGCTGGCAGACCAAACCCCCTTCCTCTGACGAGTCGGTGTTCCTCAAGGCCTTTGGGGCTCAGCCCTCCGCCTCCTGGGTGTCTCCGCCCTTCGATGAGCTCCTAGATTTGATCTCTCGAAGGGCGTGGGAACATCCAGATTCTGTGGAACCGGTGCCTGTTTGCCCTAACAAATTTTTGTCAGCGCCCCCGGAAAAGGAATTTCTCACCAAGGGTGTGGCTGTAGATGCTATGGTGGTGGCATCTGCTACCCAGCAAGATGTGGCAGAGGCTTCGACGTCCGTCCATCCTCCTAATAAGGAGTCTAGGAGCATGGACCGGTACAGGCGCACCCTTACTTCAGCGGCCTTTACCTTAAGGTCTCTGAATTACCTGACGCACTTCACTAGACTTCAGAGGGACCTGATCAAGGAACTCTCAGATACCCTCTCTGGTAACCTACCTGAGCAGTTGGCCCAGACGGTTAGCTCTCAGTTGGCTACTCTATCGTCGATTTCGAACTCGTCCATGAGGCTCATTTCGTATGCAGCCGAGGGGGCGAGTAGAGCGGCGGGTACAGGTGTTGCTCTACGGAGACAAGCTTGGCTCCGCCTGTGTCATTTTGCGGAGGCCTTCAAGTCTTCTTTTGCCGACGCTCCCTTTGATGGGTCCTCTTTGTTTGGACCCAAGGTAAAGGACACCTTGACCCGCTGTGAACTAGAGGGTAAGACTTTGACTGCCATAGGGGCACGGTTTTCCTCTCCCTTTCGGCCTTATCCCAAGGCTAAAAGAGGAGGGAAAATGTGGTTCCGTAAATCTCAGAAGACTTACCCGTCACAGCAGGACGATCCCCCTTCTAGAGGCAGAGGAGGGGGAAATTTTTCAGGAAGACGCCGTCCCAGAGGTGGCAGAGGCCCCCGCAACACTGGAGACCGCGAGTCCTTTCGTGGCTCTTCAACCTTTCAGCATCCCTGAAGGATTGCCCGACTGCGCAGCTCTGGAGCCAGTCGGGGGTCGTTTTTCGAGGCACGTAAAGGCCTGGGAGAGTATCACTCGGGACCAATGGGTGCTCCGAATCATCGCCGGAGGTTACGTCATCCTCTTTTCGCATCCCCCCCCGCCATCCAGGAAAATCCCGGACCCGCCACCCAGTCAACGGGATATTGCAGCCATCAAAATTTCAAAGCTGCTTCAAAAAGAAGTCATCCAACCGGTCCCCGTAGACCAGACCGGATTAGGGACTTACTCAAAATTCTTTTTGGTGCCAAAAAAGACCGGTGACTTGAGGCACATTTTGGATCTCAGCAACCTAAATCGATCAGTCAATAAGTCCAAGTTCCGGATGGTCACCTTACAATCCATTCTCCCGCTACTGGAGAAAGGTGTTTGGATGTGCTCCATAGATCTCAAGGACGCCTATTATCACATTCTGGTAGATCAGGCGTCCAGGAGACATTTGAGCTTCAGCCTGGGAGACAGTCCTTTCCAGTTCTGTGCACTGCCCTTTGGTCTCACCACAGCCCCCAGGGTGTTCACCAAATGTTTGGCGGTGGTGACTGCTCACCTGAGGAGTCTAGGATTCCAGGTGTTTCCGTATCTAGACGACTGGCTCCTAACTGCCACCTCCAGGCATCTACTATTACAGAACCTAGCAGCCACTATATCTCTAGGCACCTCCCTAGGAATCACCTTCAATTGGGCAAAGTCGGTGTTGCTGCCATCTCAACACATACAGTTTATCGGGGTAGAGATAGACTCAAAGCAAATGCGGGTCTATCTTCCTACGGAGAGAATAGAAACATTACAATCTCAAGTCCAAGCGTTGCTCCTCAAATGCCGAGCCCCAGCAAGGATGGTCCTGCAACTGTTGGGTTCCATGTTGGCTACCATTCTCCTGGTCCCCTTAGCAAGATTGCACATGAGGATTCTCCAGTGGCTCCTGTCGGTCCAGTGGTCGTATCAGGAACTTCCTCTCAGTCACCACATTATAATCACGAAGACGTGCAAACATGACCTCCGTTGGTGGCTTCTCTCCGCCAACCTGGATCAGGGGCGACCCTTCGTTCCTCCTCCTCCAGTGGCCACTTTGACTACGGACGCCTCCCAGACGGGGTGGGGGGGACATTACCTGGGCAGGTCAGTCCAAGGCAAGTGGCACCCCGACAAGAGTTCCCTACACATCAACATACTGGAAATGAGGGCGGTGCTTCTATCGCTTCAAGCACTACACAGCTACCTCCCCCAGGGTATGATTGCAGTTCAGTCCAACAACATGTCAGTAGTCTGGTACCTGAACAAGCAGGGAGGGACCAGGTCCTACCCTCTTTGCAGAGAGGCCATGAAAGTATGGAATTGGGCTGTTGCAACCAACCGTTTCTTGGTAGCAACACACATTCCAGGGAGATCCAATGTGATAGCCGACAGACTGAGCAGAACCATTATCTCCCTGCATGAGTGGTCTCTGAACGACAGAGTAGCATCTCAGATCTTCAGAAGATGGGGAACTCCTTGTTGAGACCTCTTTGCAACTCCACTCAACACGAAATGTCTACAGTTCTTTTCTCTCACCCCGGTTCCGGGGGGTTTTCCCAAGGACGCCCTAGTCCAAACTTGGCCCACTGGCTTACTGTACGCCTTTCCACCGGTTCCCCTTCTTCCCAGGGTGATCCAGAAAGCGATTCACTTGCAGTGCAAGATGATTTTAGTTGCCCCATACTGGCCTTGTCAAGTATGGCTGCCATTTCTTCGGAAATACGCACTGGACGGTCCATGGTTCCTGGACCAGGTTCCAGATCTCTTGATCCACCAGTCGGGTCAGCTTCACCAATCCCTTCACTCACTGAAGTTAACAGCTTGGCTCCTCCACTTCCGACTATAGTCAGGAACCAGGTTTTGGACTCAGAAGTTATACATATCTTGTCCTCTGCCCACAAAAATTCAACTAAGAAGATGTATAGTAGTAAATGTAAGAGATTCGCCATTTGGGCCCAACTCCGGGGATTAGATCCCATTACTGCCCTGGTGGCTGAAGTTTTGAAATTTTTAGCTTCCTTATTCAATCAAGGTTCTTCGGTCTCCACCATTAAGGTTCAATTAGCAGCTATTTCTAATTTTCATGAAAGTATAGACCCACCTTTGATGAGCAATAAGTTGTGTAAAGCCTTCATGAAAGGTGCTGGGCTGCTACGTCCTCCAGTTTCTCATCCTGCTCCACCATGGGATCTTAATTTCGTATTAGGTGCTTTGACCTCTTCCCCCTTCGAACCGGCAGCAACTTCTGACTTGAAATTTCTTTCCTGGAAGACTGCCTTTTTGGTGGCAATTACATCAGCCAGAAGAGTTTCGGAACTTCAAGCCCTATGTGTCAAACCGCCGTACCTGTTTTTTCACAAGGATAGAGTATCCCTTAGGCCTAATCCATCTTTTGTTCCCAAAGTTTGTTCTAGTTTTTGTCTTCAGCAGTCTTTGGAACTTCCAGTTTTCTTCACCAACTACTCAGACAGAGCAGAATATATCTTCCACTCATTGGATGTTCACAGACAATTACGTTTCTACTTAGGACGCACCAAACACGGAAAACAGATCAGTTATTTGTGTCCTTTTCAGACAATAAATTGGGCAAAGCCGTCACGAAGGTCACTATTGCCAAGTGGATCAGAGACTGTATCAGTCATATTTATTTTCTTTCTAATAGAGAGCTTACAACCACTGTGAAAACTCATTCTACCAGGGCTATGGCTACTTCAGCAGCTTTTCATTCTAAGCTTGCCATTAGTGACATTTGTGCTGCGGCTACCTGGTCCTCTCCTCACACCTTTATTTCTCATTACAAATTGGATGTGGCATCCCGGGGGCGAACTTTCTTCGGTTCCACAGTTCTCAGGAGTGTTTTCCAGTGAGCCACCCAGGAATCAGGTGCTAGGGACGCTGTCCCATCAGTACAGAATGTAGGCGAGATAGGATCACATAACATCTTTTAGTTATGTACTTACCATAACTTTAGATGTTTGGGATCCATCTCGCCTACATTCCTAATACCCACCCTCCTTCCCCCTGCCTTGGAGATCAGAAGAGACTGGTTTCATCTTGAAACATCTGGCAATGTTATATCAGCAGTGCATGTGTGTGTGCATGTGTGCGGACAAACAAGATCTGGGGAATTGGTGGTGGTGCATCCTGGGATATAGAATAGCTCAGCCAATAAGAGACTTCGCTCTATAGTATAGCATGCCGAGTCCGAGCCGAGGATTGGCTCCAAACCCATCAGTACAGAATGTAGGCGAGATGGATCCCAAACATCTAAAGTTATGGTAAGTACATAACTAAAAGTTTTGCTTTTAGTATTGGCACTTGTGACTCTAACCAGATGGGTTCTGTTAGACAACCAGTTAGCTAGCCTTTGCACAACATAGATATTTATATTCAGATTTACAAGTATGTCAATAAAGCCTGCATGAGGAATAATGTCAAAGGCCTTGGCCATATCTGAATAAGCTGTATGTACTTCATAACTGCTGTTCACTACTTTGGTTACTTTTTCAAATAAATAAATGGGGTTAAAGAGACAGGACCTTCTTTTGACAATGCCAAATTGAATAGAGGCCAGTTTTAACAGAATCTCAATGTTTAGGTTAAGGAGGTCTGAGGTAATACATTCCAAAGATTTACATATGAGACTAGGGAGACTACTGGCTCTGGGTCTGTGGTTAGGGCACCATTGTATGATGGCATTACAATGGCTATTCTCCTGGCTTCAGGAATGTAATGAGTAGACAGGCTTAAATTAAAGAGGTTAAGTAGGGATTCAGATCAGCCATGTTTGGCATTGATAATCAGGCAGCCTGGTATACATTATTAGGGCTCATGGATGTCATGTTCTTAGCTTTTGAGAGGGCTAAGAGAACTTGTTACATAAAGAGGGTGTCTGGGATTCTGAAATCTGTAGAGCAGATGTTGTTCATGTTTCACTGTTGCAGTCATTACATTTGGGTTATCTGCTTGCAGGTAGCCCTCAGTCGGCCTGATTAACAAAGTCTTGGGTCCTGCGTCTGTTGCTGTCCCTTCTTCCATGACGTCAGGTCGTCAGGGGTATAAAACATGCAGCTGACGCCATTATACCAGTCTTTCTTGCCGTGTGGTGCCTGAAGCAGAAGCAGTTCGTAAGTGCCGGTCATCCGACTCCTGAAATTTTCATTTTTGAGTTTCAGAACCAAAGTCTTCAACTAAAGCTAAGTACCCCGTTGGGGAAACTTTTTCTTGCTCCTTACCGATGTCAGTAAAAGTTAATAATTGCATTACTTGTGGAAAGCAAATACCTCATAAAGATTTTCATTCGTACTGTATTCCTTGCCTAGGCCCTGATCACAACGTACCTTGCTGTCGGTTTTGTGCTTTAATCAGCACACTATCCGTTATCGGTATATTTTCTCCTCTAAATATTTCGGTTCTCGGTTTAATTATCCAGAAATGTCGTCAGTTAGCCATCCGACTACCAGGATTCCAAAAAATTGCAAAGATAAAGACAGAGACAGGCCACCAAGGTCCAAAACTGCCGACGACGCTTATCCTACGCCAGTCGCCAGTTCACCGGTACTCAGTGAGGTGCGTTCGCATGATACCCACTACTTCTGTTTCGCAGGCCTTTACTGAGACCCATTCAGTGTCCGGTATGCCGCGAGATGCTTCAACTATGGAACCCATGGATGTCTCTACCTTGCATGGGTCCGGAGCCGCTGTGCAGGCACCGGCTTCTGAGGGTGTATTCAGGCCTACGGACTTGCATATTAAACTGACACCTCCTTCTTTACTTAGGCCTAAATCTCGATCTATGCCACATGCTCAGGCCTCTATGCCTAGAAAACAAATGATAAGAATGGCTGAAGATCTAATAACTCCAATCATTTTCTGATTCTTCTGATAATCTGGATTTGTTTTCTTTTGGAGAAACCTTATATACTCTAAAGGAGCATTTCCACTGGGAAAGCCAGGATTTTTCTGATTCAGCTATTCCTCCTGTACTAGACATTGTTGATGATGCTTTTTCAGAATCTAGTCATGCTCCTGATTCCCTGCCTCCTGCTCCCAGAAAACCTGACAGATACTACAGGGTCCCTGAGTCCCACAAGTTCCTTTTGAAAATCCTATTGCAGATCCAGAGACTATTTCACAGGGGCCCAAGGGCATTAAGGCTTCTACTGCTAAAAATCCTACCCCTTCTGATAGAGACTCCAGGGCGCTGGATAGATGGGGTAAGAAGGTTTACACTTCTGCAACCTTGGCCATTAGGGCTTTAAACTGCCAGTTTCATATGTTAAAGTATCAGCAACATGTTATTGGACTGCTTAAACAGAAAATGATGTTGATTCCTGATTGTGTGGAAAATAAAGAATTGCAGGATTTAATGCATTCTGCTGAACAAGTTGGAAAACATACTTTGCAGTGTGGTTTTGATTCATTAGAGGCCTCTTGCAGGGCTGCTGTTACTGGGTCTGTGCTCAGAAGGCATGCTTGGCTTAAGGAGCAATCTTTGCCTGATCATGTTAATGCTAAATTGTTGGATGTTCCTTTAAATCAGGACCGCCTGTTTGGCAACAAGGCTGAGGAAGTTCTTAAAATGATGGAAGATAAAGCTAAATCTATGCAAACTGTTAAAAGATTTTTTACAAGTTCAGCCTCCTAGATTTAGTAGGCACTGGCCTTCTAAGAATTGGTCCTTTCCAGCCCCTTCCAGGTCTTCTCAAGCCAAACCCAGACACAGGAAAACCCCCAGGTTTCAGTCCCAGGGGACACACAGAACTAAGCAGTGGGGGGCCTTCACTTCCAAATCTGGGAATAATAAGACCCCCCCCCTATGGTAAACTGCCTCAGTGACTTCCTTTTAAAATTTCCAAGCACTTATCAACTGACTGCCCCTTTGGGGGGAAAGATTGCTCTTCATGCAAAGAATTGGGAACTCATTACCCAGGACAAATGGGTTTTAAATGTAGTATCCCAGGGATACATATTTCACTTCCACATGTTGCCAACACTAAGCGGGTGGCCGGACCTACTCCCAAATCAATGTGCAGAAGCCCAAAAACTAGTACTTTCTCTCTTAAGCACAGGAGCTATTCATCTGGTACCAGAAGAGGAAAAGGGACAAGGTTTCTACTCAAGACTTTTCCTGGTACCCCGAAAAGACAATTCATGGCGTCCTATCCTGGACCTGTCTACTCTAAACACCTATTTGGAGATTCCAAAATTCAAGATGCTGACTCTTCACCAATTACTTCTTATGCTAGGCAAAGATGCCTGGTTGGCAACACTAGATTTAAAAGAAGCATACCTGCACATCCCAATCAGGGTATCTTGCAGAAGATACCTACACTTCAAAGCAGGCTACACGCACTATCAGTTCTCTGCACTGCCCTTTGACTTATCTACTGCGCCCAGGGTATTCACAAAGTGCCTAGCTCCAGTTATTGCATTTTGCAGGCAAAGAAATATTCAAATATACCCATACCTGGACGATTGTCTAATTCAGGCAGAAAGCCAGGACATACTTTTGAATCATCTGGCCTTTGTACAAAGGGTTCTAACTTGTCTGGGGTACACCATAAATGAAAAGAAATCACACCTGGTACCCTGTCAACAAATTATATTCCTGGGAGCAAGCTTGAATACAACTTCCCAGATGGCTTACCTCACGCCAGGGAAACAAATTCATTTGACAAACTACTTCAAACAAGTGGCCACAAAAACCCTGCTATCAGAAAGACAAATACTGCAAGCCTTGGGGTTCATGGCCTCCTGCATTCTTCTAATTCCATATGCAAGGCTGCATATGAGGAAACTACAGTGGTATCTAAAAAGCCTTATGGTGTCAACATTCTCAAGACCTGGAAACAATGATTCCTATCATACCTTGCCTACGCCTAGAGTTCCTTTCGTGGGCAGAGGCCTGCCACCAAAACAAGGGACTACCATTCACACCACCCTCTGCCGCCCAAACCCTAACAACAGAAGCATCAGACTATGCATGGTGGGCTCACCTGGCAAGGAAGTGCATTGAGGGAAAATGGAACCCAAGCCAAATGCACCTGCATATCAATCAAAAAGAAATGTTAGCTGTACAGAATGTTCTGACAGCCTTCAAGGACCACATTCTTCCAGGACAACTGATGGTAAAGACGGACAACACCAATGTTATGTGGTACCTAAACAAGCAGGGGGGTACACATTCTTACCCCCTCTGCAGACTAGCCATGGCATTGTGGAATACACCTGCATATCAATCAAAAATAAATGTTAGCTGTACAGAATGTTCTGACAGCCTTCAAGGACCACATTCTTCCAGGACAACTAATGGTAAAGATGGATAACACCACTGTTATGTGGTACATAAGCAAGCAGGGGGGGTACACCTTCTTACCCCCTCTGCAGACTAGCCATGGCATTGTGGAACACAGCCTTGAGCTACCAAGTGCACCTACAAGCTCAATTCCCATCAGGAAAATTAAATACACTGGCAGACAGACTAAGCAGAAACCTCATGGACCCACACTAGTGGAAAATGGAACCAAGATTTTCAACATGATGACAAGCAAATGGAGGAGCCCAGATATACACCTGTTTGCCTCTCCCCAGAACTACCAATTGGACAAATTTTGCACAAGGACTCCCCACAAACAAGCCTGGAAAGTGGATGCTCTGTCCTTCAGCTGGAAAAACCTATCAGTCTATGCCTTCCCCCGTCTGCCTCTGCTCTCCAAAGTATTACTAAAACTCAAACAGGACAAACCAAGGATGATTTTGATTGCTCCAGACTGGCCGCGCCAACACTGGTGTACCCCCTCCTGTGCAATGTGTCATGGTTATCTCCATGGCACCTGCCTCAGACGCCTTCCCTGCTGTCTCAGCAGGAGAACCAGATTCTGCACCCTCAGCTTCAAACACTGAACCTTGCAGCCTGGCTAATTACTTAATCTCTCCTTTACCATCCCTCAGCAAACCTGTGATGGATATCATTTTAGAGGCAAGGAGGCCTAGTACTAGAAAATCTTATGCTGAAAAATGGAAAAGGTTCTGTGCCTGGAATCAATCTCAAGGGATGAGCACAGCAGCGCCCAATCTACCTCAGATTTTACAATACTTAACTGAGATGCTTCAGAAGGGCCTGTCTTTTTCCTCCATTAAAATCCACGCCTCAGCCATTTCAGCTCATTATAACACATAACCACCCCTCTTCTCTCAACCGCTGCTCAAGCAGTTCCTCAGAGGGGCCAAAAATTTGAGACTACCCAGGAGAGCTCCAACCCCAGCCTGGGACCTTAACGTTGTCTTGGAGAAACTCACTCTACCTCCTTTCGAGCCAGCTGCTACTGCAGACTTAAAATTTCTTTCTTGGAAAACAGCTTTCCTTTTAGCAATCACTTCAGCTAGAAGGGTATCTGAATTACAGGCCCTTATGGCAGTGGAGCCTTTCATCATCTTTCATGTGGGCAGGGTGTCCCTCAGAACCAATCCATCCTTCATGTCCAAGGTGGTATCCAGTGTGGCTCTTAATCATTCCATTCATTTGCCAACCTTCTTTCCCAATCCACAGAATAAAGGGGAATGGATACTGCATTCCTTAGATGTGCACAGACAGCTTAGATTCTACTTGGACAGGACTAAACCTCAAAGGAAATCTGAACAACTGCTGGTGGCATTTGCTGCAGGGGCAGAGGGGAAGGCTATTTCAAAGCAAACCATTTCTAAATGGATACGCCATTGCATTAATTTCTGCTATAAACACCATGGAAAACCTATCCCCCAGGGGATCAGACCTCACTCCACCAGGGCTGCATCTACCTCTACAGCCTTTCTGAGAGGCGTCCCTACCAGGGACATCCTAGAAACTGCTACCTGGAGTTCTGTACATACTTTCACCAAACATTATCATTTGCCAATTTTCCCTAAATCCAGAGCTGGCTTTGCCACTGCAGTATTGCAGAGCCTTATAGCTGGCCCTAATGCTATCTAAATTCCTCCTCCCAACCATAGCTTTTGGAATCTACCCAAATGTAATGACTGCAACAGTGAAACACAAAGAACATAGTACAGTTGTGTACACTTACCATAAATGTAGATGTTGAAGTGTATTCACTGTTGCAGTCCTGGTTACCCCCCCCCCCCCCAGCCCACTAACGTCTTTTGGCTATACCTCTACTTTCCTTTACTATGCTTAAAAGCCTTTTTAGTGTATTTTCTTTTTTGTTGGAGGTATATCTTGTGCTTTTATATATGCTTCCCATTAGGGGGGCACCTGACATCTGGGGCAAGAAAAACTGATGTAATGGCATTGGCTGCATGTTTTATACCCCTGACGACCTGACGTCATGGAAGAAGGGACAACAACCGACGCAGGAGCCAAGACTTTGTTAATCAGGCCGACTGAGAACTACCTGCAAGCAGATAACCCAAATGTAATGACTGCAACAGTGAATACAGTCAACATCTCCATTTATGGTAAGTGTACACAACTGTACTTTATAACTGTGGGTGGAGTAAAATTTGCACTACATTTGTCAGCTAGGACATTAGCTATTTCCTCTGGGACAGTGTGTGCAGCATTACTGTGGACTAGCTCTGGAAATTGTTGGATGTTGGTTCGTAACTTCCTGGCATTTGGAGCTATTTATGGTTTCAGTGGCTATTTTAAGTTCATACACAGCTTTGATCTTCCTAATGGTTCCTTAAGTTCTTTACTAGTTTGTGCAAGTGTGCTCTTAAGGTAGATAAAATGAGACCTCTTATATGTATTAAACAATTTATTTCTCTTGTTATATACTTTATCTATTTGGGTATTCTATAATATGGGCTTATTTTTACATTTCTCATCACATTTGCTGCAGATAGGATTGCCTTATTGATTCAAGTATTGTTGTGGGAGCAGAAGTCAGAGGCATAGACATCAGCTTTAGCACTGGGATCCATTGAAAGAGAATTACAGGAGAATTTATTTAGGTCATCAAGTAACTGCAGATGAATTACCTTTGAGAAGTCTCTAAACACAGAGATTTACAGGGAAGTGCCACCAATCTTAAAGGAAAAGGTTACTAATTTATGTTCTGATTTAACAAGGCAGGTTGATACACATGGGGATGTGCAAGAATTGGCCATGTTGGTGAAGGCTAATTTGGGCCCTAGTAGGGATGGTTAACTATTTGCAAAAGAGAGTTAGCATTTGTAATGTCAAGGAAGTGCTGTGTATGCTGGCCATTGGCACTATAGGTCAGACAGTTTACTAACGGATAACTGAAGCCTCATAATAAATAGTTGTTGGGTCTAATGGGGTTCTCAGCTGATGTAAGATAGCTAATATGCTCAGAAGGGGACACAGAGGGTGTTCTATAGCTAGCTCTGAAGTGGTAATTAGTTTTGTTTGTGTTTATTGACCATCTAGAAGTTCAGATCTGGTGCCCTGAGGAATCTGTTCCGAGATGATATCCTTGACAAATTCTGATACTCCCCCACAATTGCCAGTAGGTCTGAAGACATAATAGCCACTGTACCAAGGAACAGAATGAGTGCTTTCATTGCTTTGAAACAAAGTCGATGTAACTACACGTAGGTGACTCTCTGAGCAAGTCACTTAACCAAACACTGCTCCTCAGATGAATCTGAAAAGGTCCATGGAGATCAGTGCTCTAGCCAGGAAAACAAATATAAACAAAAAACAAAAACAAAAAAATAATAAATAAATAAATGTGTTCCAGTAGCAGGAGAGCCTCAGGTTTGGACACTGTTAAGACTCCAAGCACTAAATAGTCTTATTTAACATTATCTGGGCTGAGCTATGCTTGCCCTACCTAATACTAACAATTCCAGCATCAGAGTAGCTACATGGTAAATGCAGTCTGAATGCTGATTAACAAACCATACATCTTACCCAAGCAAACATAAGATACTTTAAGCTTGAAAAAAGCTCCTATTGACAGGTGCAGTCTTGCTTTGCTCTTTGGGGACAGCTTTTGTGTCTGGAGGTATATTAACACTGATTGGAGGTTAAATATGCTCTGTTTATTCTTGAATACGCCAAATTTCTTTGAAACCTAGCCTCATGGTAACTGGTATTATTTCTTATGGGCTCTAAATACAATAAAACTGTTTTGCTATTATACAGTTTAGCCAAAATTCTGTTTGCCACTATCTGTCAGGAAGTGTAATGAGTTTATTAACACTCTGTTTCATTTTAGCTACAGAATTAACATAACTCTACATGCTTTGTCAAAAGGACTGGCAGAATTTATTACTTTATATTTTTCTGCTGTACTGATGGCTGTTATTTTACCCTCTTCCTCAGTCAGTCCAAATTTATAGACACCCAAACTGACATGCTAAAATGTATGCTGTTAGGTAGAAGTAATCCAGAATGCATGGGCAACAATAACAGCATATGAAAGTGCCTGGTGCCATTGCCAAAGTCCTCAAATCATGCATTGTATATTGCTTGTCTACCAGTTGTTTAATCATCATCAGCCCCCTTTTTTTTTTCCATTTTTCTACATGGGGTCAGAGTGTCGTGTTAACTGTCACCATCTCTCTCGATTCAATGCCACACTCCTGCCTTCTTCAACACTCATGCCTGACTGTCACAAATCTTCTCTCACAATCCATTCACCTCTTTGCTGGGCATCCTCATTTCCTCCTACCTTCTTCCTGTCTGTCCCAACTCTTTTTCAGCAGATTGCCTCCTGATTTTCTGCACATGTGCTCGAACCATTGTAATCTGTTCTCTGTGATCTTTTCTGCAATTGGAACTGCTTTGGCCTCTGCTCTTATGTCTTATTTTTTTGTCCCACAGTGTGCATCCACCATCCATCTCAGGCACTTAATTTCCATCACCTGTAGCTTCCTCATCTGCTCTGCCTTTATTACCCAGGTTTCTGTACCATACAGTAGTACTGGTTGCACCACTGTTTTGTGCACCTTACTTTACAGCTTCTTTGGCTTTCTTCAGTCATACATTAAACCTCAGACTCTATGCCATTTAGCTGCAGCCCCTCTGATTCTAGCTTTCACATCTTCATTCAGACTTCCCATCTCCTCAACCACCCCTCCTAGGTACTTGAAGCTGTTTACCTGTTCCACTATCTTCCCTTCTATCTCAATACTCAGCTTCTTCCGATTTCCCTAATTTTCTGCCATTACCATGGACTTATCTGTATTTAGTTTTAACCCATGCACCTTCGGTTTTGCATTCTATCCTCCCTTCCTTTGCTGAAGTTCTTGCTGAGAATCTTCCTATAATGCCACATCATCTGTGTACAGCAACTTCATTGATCTGTCTTCTCTTACCTGTTTTAATGTAATCCATCACAAGTATGAACAGCAGTGGGCTCAGAGCTAAATCCTGGTGCACACCTACTCCAACTGGGAAACCCTCTGCAAGACTGAACACTGTTCGTACTTGAGACATCGGGTCCTTGTACATAGCCTGCATTAATTCTACCAATCTTGCTAGGACTTTGAACCATAGCAGTACTGCCCAAATCAGCTTTCTTGGGACCTTATCATATGCTTTTTCCAAGTTTAGGAATGCCTTGTTGGACTCTTTCCTCTTCTCTAGCTTCTTCTCAACTACCTGTCTCACTGCAACCATCCGGTCAATTGTGCTGCATCCTGATCTGAATCCAAACTGCTCATCTCCCATCTTACTTTCAGCTACTTTGCATACCTCTTTATTAGTCTCCCTCTCCAGAACTTTCATGCAGTGTGACAGGACTTTGATACCTCTGTACACAGTTGTGGATGTTCCCTTTGTTCTTGTACACTGCCATGACTGTTTTTTTTTTTGGCAAGTGGTATCCTTTTTCTACCCATCTTTGTCTCTCTCCATTGAACATACACACTTCCTGTTTCATTTATCTGGGATTATGTTGCCTGTCTCCAAATGCCGCAGATCTTTGTGTGCCATACCATTGAACTGATAACATCACAAGCCTTAGTGATCAGAAGTTATCTCACGTTACTCTGTACATTTTTTTTTCTTTTTGTTTTACCAATGTTAGTTTTTCATATTAGCTCAGGCTATTACACAGTTTTTTTTAAATATCGGTATTCATTAGTAGCACATCATACAACTCATATTAGAAAAAGAAGCAAAAGAAAATAAAGTTTCACAGCCAATCTTCATATTAAACCCAGTCTTACCTTTTCTGAAGGTAACTGGAGTGATGCACAAAACCAAATGATTAATCCAGTCTCAATTCTGGGTTATGAAAACCCTGTTGAACACTCATCAACAGCAAATGGGTACTCTGAGAGTAGAGCAACTACCACTGATAGCCATACACGTGATAAGATTCTGCAGTTTTAATAACACTAGACCAGTCAATGGTAAAGTGCATGATAGGAAATGTAGTCGCTTCCACTAATGATTACTATGGAAGCAAAACTGCAGGTACGAAAATACCTTACTCTTAGCTGTAGTGTATCTCAGGCAAGTCTTGTAGGTCATATAAGGCAGAATTATAGTATGGGATCCCCTGTGGGAGTAGGGCAGAATTGGGACAAATAGGCCTGAATTGATTAAGGCCGGCCTTGTGGCAAGTGATAACTTCCTATATTAGAATATCCCCTTTTATTTTATGACATAGCGCTGTTTTTTTCCCATAAACGTCTTAATTTACTTCACATATTAGAGAGTGACATGAGTACACATACTGTTAAAAAAGCAAACAAACCATTACATAGATTTTTTCCTTCTCATAGGTGTTTACTAGGCTAATAACCACAAGGGCCTTTTTAAGCCTAGCCACGCACCCCAAATCTATGACAAGTTCTAATACCCTTAATAAGTATAAGCATGGCATTGGGAGATGAACCATTTACAGGTTACCTGTGTCCATTATAGGTTCATAGGTGTTTGCTAGGCTAATGACCACAGGGGCCTTTTTAAGCCTAGCCATGCATCCCAAATCTCTGACGAGTTCTGATACCCTTGATAAGTGTAAGTATGGGCCTGTGATATGAACCATTTATAGGTGCCAAACCAGGGATGAATTTCTGGTATCCTATCCAATTGTCCAAGTTGCACTTGAATTGGATTAGGGAGGAACTCTGCTTCACATGGATGGGGAGCCTGTTCCATAGACGGAGTAGTCTCTGGGATACATACCTATCTCTTCAGCCAGTCCTGTTTATATCACAGGCAAGGTTTAAGTCTTTAGAATGGGTAATTCTGGTACTGTTTGTTTTGTGGATATGCAGGAGGTCCATCAGAGAGGGGTCTGACAATGCCCTGTGTGCCAGGCAGAGATCTCCCCTCAAAAGCCTGTAGGAGACAGACTACAGGAATAGGGCCTTGAGGCGGTTTGCATAGGACATATTACTTTATTTATTTATTTATTTTTATTTCTTTATTCTTTTAGTTAGGATCCTCTGTGGACATTCCAGTTGTTGGATATGCCTGATTAGGTACACACCAAAGGGCGCATTGTACTCAATGATAGGTCTGATGAATGCCGAATACAGTGGAACAATGACTTTCTTGGACTTAGAAGCCATACCTTTGTTTATAAGTTGTGCAACATAGAATCATTTCCTCACCACTGTAGACACGTGATGATCAAAGGTTAGATTACTATATATGTGTGTCCCTAAGTCCCTGACTACTGGGTCAGCTCTAAGGGGTGTGTGGTCAATATGATAGTTACTAGGGATGGATGACTTCCCAATGGATACTATTATGACTTTCTTGGCATTTAGTTTTAGTTCATGACTCTGACACCAGTTGTTTGTGTGTGTCAGCCCCTCCTGGAGAACATTTGTGTCAGTGTGAGATTCAATGACAGCTCCTAATTTGCAATCATTTGCAAACTTAGTCAGCCAGAGACCACTGACATTGGCCTTGACTTCTGAGAAGTAAATGCCAAAAAGGAGCAGTCCAAGGACTGATTCTGAGGGACTCCACTTGCGACTGGCCTCTATGTAGAGGTGGACTCCCCAATTCTAACTTCCTGGGTCCTGTCTGTGAGCCAGTTGGCTATCCATTGGTGACATATTTGTACCTAACCTCATGAGTTTGTCAGCAATGCCCAAGTTGGGGTATCTTGTCAAATGGCTTGGCCAGGTCAAGGTAGACAGTGTGAACAATTTTGGCCTCATCCATTGCTTTGGTGACCTTCTCAAAGAGTCCCATCAGGCTGAGTAGGCATGATCTGCCCTTTACAAAACCAAACTGGGTTGGGTCCAGTGTCTGGAGGTTTACTATATCTCTGTTTATCATCTCTATGATAATTCTTTCCATGGCTTTACATATAAGACTTGTGAGACTTATAGGTCTGTAGTTTCCAGGGTCTGTAGATGGGCCCACCTTTGTGCAGAGGGATGACTGTTGCCTTTCTCAATTCATGAGGCATGAAGCCTGTTTGGAGGCTACAGTTAAATAGTAATTCCAGAGGTCCTGATAGGTCATGTTTCATGCTATTTAGAAAACATCCTGGGGCCCATTGATGCAGTGTTCTTGGTCTTGGAGAGAGTATTAAGAATCTGTTCCCCTAATGATAGTAGGTGGAGTTATATTTGATGATATTTCCTGAGGGAAGATTGAGGGGGAGAGAGGAGTAAAGTTTTAGCTAAACTTATCAGCCAGGAGATTTGCTATATCCAGCCAGGAGGTTTGCTATATCTTCTGGCTCAGTATAGGTGGCTCCATTTACAATGAGCTCTGCACACAATTGTGTATTGCCTTTGAGGTTACAGACATAGCTAAAGAGCCTGGGAGGCCAAATGTACTTCAAATTTGGCTTTGGTAGACATGAATTACATATATGGTTTACTTCTTAGCAATTACTTTTCAGTTTAACATTACTTAGATTGCTCAAGTCCTGCCTTCACTGAAATTTTACTTTTCATCATGAACATTATTATACATGTATTGTTCCCACAGATTCCATTTATTTCTATGTAGTTTACTACTTCCCTTTTCTAAAGATACCACTTTCAGTTCTTTTATCTGCTTTACAACATTCAGTAATTCTGTTACAGTCAGTTTAGCTTGTAATTTTCATTTTATAGTAATGCATTTTTGGCAGCCAAAAGCATTAAACTTAGCAGGGACTCGCTGTATTTAAGCACTATAGTTTCTATATCCAAACTCAAATCATTTTGTTAGTTACAGTATTTGCTTCCCGGACCTTTCTGAAAATGAATTTGTAGGTAGTTTTTTAAAATTTACCAACGTGTTACATTCCTAGGAACATGTTCCCAAGTACTCCTCTCTTTCCCATCATACCGCCAATAATTAATGTCTACCTATGGAAAAAAATCTTGAATTCTACCTTTGGGTGTGAAAATACTTATGCAAATACTTCCATGTAAAAATCTTAAACCTTCTAGCTTTTGTTACATACATGGGAGGCATGCAAATATCCTGCCATTGTTACTTTGCATATTGCCTTTCCATTTTCTTTTCTAGCCTCTTTTGGTTATATGGCCTACTAATTACCCTTTCTAACTGCAGCTTCTGTTCTAGACTCAACTATAAACTCAGCCAGTGCTGGTCTTTCATTAAAGACTCCCCATCCCTTTCTCTTTGCCTGTAATTTGCTGTCAGTCCCTCATAGGGAAGGCAGTGTCCAACCCACAGTCCAAACTTCTGCTTGGCCTCATTCCACTCAATGGCTTTTCCCTCCCTTAGGATATAGGATGAATGCTGAGAACTACTTGTAAGGAAAAGCTAAAAGGTCCATAGGTGGGAAGAGACCATAAATATTAGTGGAGGAGATTTGACTTGGGTAGTTGGATCCAGGAGGTACTGTGGTGCAAATTGGACTTTGGGACTTTTAACCCTAGTTGACAGTATAGCTTTATACTTAATGGTTAGCACATTCATTTGAGTATCATATGTAATATACTTCAAAAATGCATGCTAATGCAAAACCTTCCTATTCTAACAACTTTCTAAGTCGATAAGAGCAATATTTAAAATCTGTCCCTTGTCCCCCCAAACTAGTTTTGGCTTTGTCCCTCATTTTAGTGTTAAAAGGTTGAGAGGTATGCTGAGCACACTGACCACTGATTTGCTGGTTTACTGTACTGCACATATCTTGTTTGATCCTCTTTGTAAAATCTATCTGTCCCTTTGTGACTGATCATTTATCTTTAAGGCTTACAAGTTCTGCAGATAATCTTGTTTGAAATATAAAGCACTGAATCTGTGCCTGTTTTGGGGTGTGGGTATTCAAAATCTTAGTACTCATTCAGTGTTTTAAATGTCGCATTCGTATTTATATGTGGCATATGGGGCAAGTATTTTTGTCATCTGGGAGACTGGATGGTAGTTTGGGTTGGGAGGAGTGCAAAACCAGCTGGCCAAAGAATGAACAACTACTGATGGATTACTGTACCACATAAGGCAAGCTTGTACTGATCTCTCACTACATAGATTATTAATCAGTATGTCCTATTGGGAGGCTTATTCTTATCAGACAGCATGTCCTATTGGAAGGCATATTCTTATGCAGGGAGGTTGCTGTAATAAAGAGTGAGCACCTAAGCTGTAATAGCACCCATATGGATTCATCTAGTTTACCCCTTAGTAAGAGTTCTTTGCTATTAGTATTTTCTCTGGGCTCTCTTCATAATGTTGTTTCAAGCACACAGTTTCAGCATTGTGCCTTTTCCTTATCCCTCTTCTGTTTTGTCCAGCTATAACCAAGCTAGCATCAAGAATATCCTGCAAAATGTAATTCTCCTATGCTTGTTTCATACATAGTTACTAGGCTTGCAGTTCCGGGGACAATTTAGGAGCCTAGCTCAAATTGCCAGCTCCCTCTAAGCGTCTGGTTAAGCGACTTGCTCAAGGTGACACAGGTGAATGAGACTAATGGAATCAAACCCTATACCAAGGTAACGACACTTTACAGCCTTAACCTCTGTGCCTACTGCCAAACTGGCATTAATATCCATCTGCAGAACACAGTGTCAGTGATTATGTGATGAGTATGTTTGTGTCAAAAATATTGATGTGTCTGTGGTTAACTAGTATGTCCTGTTATAAATTTATACATGCCACTGTTTAGAGAGATGTTCAACAGTGTGGTGGTACCATTAAGATTGTTTACACTAAAAACACTGTATGGCAAGGTTAGGATACTGACAACATACAGCCCCTCTTTATTTTAAACAACAAAAGCCAAACGATCACAGCTCCTTGGGTTAAAAAAAAAAAAAAAAAAGAATAGAAGCTCTTTCAAAATTATTGTACCTCTTATTCAGAATAACTGTCATATAGAAATAACTCTAATTGGTTCCTTCTCATACTTTTTTTCTGGTTTTGGTTTAATATTTCCCCAGTCCTTGCTTCTTCGTATCTTTTACAGTGTTCAATGTTACTCGCTGTGGGATAGTACTGGACTTCTGAAAATGTCCCCATACAGCTCCATTTTTAGTAGTGTTTAAAATACTTAGGTGGGAATACACACATTAGGATTTTTTGCTGTGTGGCATTGGGTTTGTATGGCTCAGCATTTCCTCTTCAACTTTCAGTTATGGGTTCTAGAATATCTGACTAATGGCAGTTCATTAAGTGTGCTTCAGGCCAAAAAGTGGTCTAAAATGTGCTTTATGAAAACAAAAAAAGAAGTTATGTCTTACCATAACGTTCCATCTGTGTTGTAGATCTTTCATTCCTTACTGATAGGACTTCGGTTCCATCCTCGGAACCGACCCAGCCAATACACAAGCTCGCGCCAGCCAAAAACTCTCAAGCTAAGTGCTACCCACAGTGCCCCTCTTCTCCTTCTCTTCAGATCAAGTTTGCCTGCCCAGTATAAGGCAGTGGAAATAATAGAGATAGTTGAGGCAATGGAGGCCCTATCTGAGCAAATACCTTATCAGGCATACAAGACCAAACCATCCACCAGGAGTCATTAGGCAGGGGGATAGAGGGCGGGACGTAAGGAATGAATGAAGATCTACAACACAGATGCAACGTTACGGTAAGACATAACTTCTTTATCTGATGTTGTAAATCTTCATTCATTCCTTATTGATAGGACCGAATCCCCATTTACTTGCGACCTGGGTGGCCCTTTGGAAGGAATTCCTGAGCACCATTGAGACGAAGGATGCTCTTCCCCTGGAGGCCATATGTGATAAAGGTATGAGGGGATGCTCAAGTGGCCGCTGTACAGATGTCATCCATAGAAGCTCTGGAATGAAAGGACCGAAGTGGACACTGACCTGGTGGAGTGAGCTTTGACTGCAGCAGGTAAGGTAAATTGGTTTAGAAGGTAGATAAAGGTAATGCAGCCTCTTAGCCATTTTGACAAGGTAACTTTAGAAACAGCTTTGCCCAGTCTGGGGCCTGAAAAGGCAATGAAGAGCTGGTCCGACTTTCTGAAGGACTTAGTTCTGTCTAAATAAAACCGTAGCTCTCTAGGCACATCTAGCGTGTGCAACTAGTATTCACCTCTGTTAGAAAATTTCGGAAAGAAGACTGGTAAATCAATGATCTGGTTTAAGCTTGAATTTGAAATAACCTTGGGTAAAAAGGAAGGGTTAGTTCAAAGCGATTTGTGAAAAATCAAATAAGGATGGTTAATTTTCAAAGCCTGTAAGTCTGATACTGTCCTAGCTGAGGTGATGGCTACCAAGAACAGGGTTTTCTTGGATAAGAACTTCATGTCACATGTATCAGAAGATTCGAAGGGTGGACAGGTTAAAGTCTGTAGAACCAAGATCGAGTTCCATGGTTCAGCTAGTGTTCTAATAGATGGTCTGAGGTGTATGCCTCCTTTCATAAAGGTCTTGCAAAGATGGTGGGACATAAGAGAAGAGTCTTAAGAACCATTATGAAAATTGGCAATGGCTGCTAGGTGTACAGTAATGGTTGAGGCTGAGGCTCAGCATGGAGAAGGATTGACAGGTATTCCAAAACTCTATGAACTGGCATCATGAAGGGGTCTAGTCCTTGTTATTTAGCGCAAATAACAAACCTGGTCCATTTTCTGTGGTAGAGCTTTCTGGTGGAGGGTTTATGGGAAGCCAAAAGGATTTTTCGGACAGGGAAGATAGGTTTATTTGCCTGGCAATCAGAGGAAGTGGAGAAACCAAGCCGTCAGCTTGAGGCTGTGAAGGTTTGGGTGAACCAGCCCCTGTGGGTGAGATAAGAGTCCCAGGGTTGGGTCCAGGTTCCACGGGCGGTGAATTAGGTGAGGCCATAGGAAGGGGAACCAAACTTGATGGGGCCAGTATGGGGCAATGAGGATAACTTTGCTTCTGCTTCTCAGCTGTTGCACTTTCTTCGGGAACTGCGGGATGAGGGGAATAGGAGGAAAGGCATAGAGGAGACCTGGGGGCCAATTGTGAGTCAGAGCATCTCTTGGTGACTCCCCCCTGAGGGGGGATCAGGGCGAAGTAGATGCTGCATTTGTGGTTCACAGGGGAAGCAAAGAGGTCTCAGCAAGGCCAGCCCCAATGACGAAAAATTTGAGTCGCTATAACTGGGTTTAGAGACCACTCGTGAGTCATCAGAATGTTCCTGCTCCGTTTGTCTACAATCAGATTAGCGTTCCCGGGAATGTGCGTTGCTAGTAGAAAGCAGTTGGAAGCTATTGCCCATTGCCACACCCTCAGGGCTTCAAGGGGTAGGATCTGGTTCCCCCTGGCTTGTTGATGCAACAGACTACTGACATATTGTCCGATTGAATAGCAATTGGATGGGTTGTCTGGAATGCTTGCAATGCTAAAAGCACCGCCCTCTCTTCTAGGACATTGATATGTAGATTGGCCTCCAAGGGGGACCAAGTGTCTTGGACGATCTTTCCTTGAAAATGCCTGCCCACCCCATCAGGGAAGCATCCGTGGTCACTGTGGCCTTGGGTTGGGCAGAGAAAAAGGGTCGACACCACAAATCCTCTTCTGGCGCCACCAAAGTAGATCCTGTTTGCAATGGTCTGTAATGCGAATCAGGTAAGACATTGGTTGTGCTATGAGAGACCATTGAGACGATAGTAGCCATTGGAGTATCCTCATATGGAACTTTGCTAGTGGTAGCAATGGGATTGTCACTGCCATACAGCACAACAGTTGCAGGACCTGTCGAGCAGGGACCATGTTTTCAGATAGTGCTATCTGAAGCTGAGATCTCACTTTTTGAAGTCTGTGTAGAGAGTTCAGGAAGTTGTATCAAAATTTGCCCCAATGAACTCTAAGGTTTGAGTCGGAACCAGCTTTGATTTGTCTAAGTTTATGGAGATTCCTAGATTTTCTGTCAGATTTTGAGTGTAAGATATGGCTTAGAGCAGTAGACTCCTGGTTGGGGAGGTAAGGAGCCAATCGTCCAGATAGGGAAACATGCGGGATGCTTGTAGTCTCAGGTGAGCTACAACTACTGCCATGCATTTGGTAAACACTCTGGGGGCTATGGACTGAACAGTGACCATCTGTAATTTTGCTTATTTGACAAACTTGTTCAATACACTGAGATCCAAAAAAGTCCCCCGTCTTTTTTTGGCACTAAAAAGAACCTTGAGTAAAATCCAGATCCTGTCTGGTCTGGTGGGACTAATTGGATGACTGTTTTTCTTAGCAACTTTTGAACTTCTAGTGCTGCTGTATCCCTCTGACTGGGTGGGACATTGGGGATTTGCCTTAGAGGCTTGGGGTAAAGGTCAGATAGGATAAGGTAACCTCTGGCCATTATTCTCTGCACCAAGGAGTCCGATGTTATCCATTGCCAGGCCAAGGGGTGCAGAGAAAAACATCCCCCGACTGCCTCCAGAGGCAAGCAATTGGGCCGCTCCTCAGGAGCGCTGATAGGGTTGACTAGAGAAGGAATCTCTGGAGCCCTGGTTTCGTGGATCCCCTCTGCCCCAAAAGGGGCATCTCCTAGAGGAGTTCTCCCTCTGCCCTGGAGGGATTACTCACCACGTGTGTCACAGAAAGGTCCTTGGGATTTCTTGAACCACATTTTCCTCTCCTTTGATTCCTGGAGTAGGATCGCGGAAGGGTTGAAATATGTATGCCCACAGCAGATGGGGTCTTTCCATCTTTCTCACACCTGGCTAACATGTCTTTAACTTTTGGGCCGAATAAGGAGGATTCATCAACAGGAGCGTTGATGAAGGAGGACTTGAAGGGATCCGCAAAGTCTCATACTTGCATTCAGGCATGATGTCTCATGACGCCTGAAGTGGCAGCTCTGGCTGCTCCTTCGGTTGTGTGTGCTGTCAGCCACATGGAGGAGTTGGAGGTGGACTGTAGAATAGCCAGCTGAGAGGTGACCTTGTCTTGCACCTCATCAGGTAGCACCCCAGCCAAAGTGCCTAAAAGTTCTGTGATCAGGTCCCCCTGGAGATGTGTAAAATGGGCTATGTAGTTCAGAGACCGTATGGTGAAGGTTGCTGAAGCTTAGGTCCGCTTCCCTAATCTGTCTGTTATCCGGGACACCCTGTTCGGTGGCTGGACAGTGGACCTTTCTTCCACCAGTTTTTTTTTAGTGACCGCCGCCACAACCATGGAATCTACTGCCAAACCTCTGGATCAGTGTGGATGGTCTTCTGGAGGGAAAAGAATTTTGTCAGGCTTCCAGGTAATCAGCTCAACGTTGTCAGGAGCCTTTCAAGCTCATTGCACAATGAGTTTAATTGACTCATCTGCAGGGGGGGGGGGTCACCCAGGAAGTAGAAGGCTGACCATGGAAAGCTTGCAAGAATATGGACTCCTCAGTAGAAGGGTTGATGGGCTTCCCTTCATCCCTCTGTTTCAGGATCTCAGGTATGTCTCCAAATGCGACATTGTCAGGGGGTGAACGTGGGGTCCCTTCTCCCTCATTGAAATCTGTATCTTCAGTGACTGATTCCTCAGGGAATCTACATGCTTCTTCTTATACATTCTCTTTCGGGGTGGCTCGTCAATGGGATCTTCTGAAGAAGACCTCGAAGAGTTGGTTCCTTGGAGCAGGGTTTCTTGCCACTCCTGTGCTCAGAGTCCCTGTGTAGTGGGCTGTGGTAACTACATGCTAGAGGAGAGCGAAAGATTAGGTTCCAATGTAGGAGGTGCCAACTGCAAGCTTGTAGAAGTAAGAGCCCTCTCCGTCACCTGAAAAGCAGGCCACCAGAAGAGGGATGGGAGCCCGGAACCGAGAGGGACCACCTCAGAATCAGAGTCGCATCCCGTCTCGATGAGCCCACCTCCAGGATAGGAGCCCAGAGAGGACCAGAAACTGCAGGAGCAGCCAGAGCCATAGACATTGCCATAGAAAAAATTGGTGCCTAACTAAGGGTCACGGTGCCAACAGACCAGTAATGGTCCCTAGGATGGGCTGTGGCCAGAGGGAAGGCTCCAGACCCGTAGACGTGATTGTCACGGAACCAAAGGTTTTGGCACTGGAGCAGGCATTGCTGACAAGGGCTCCAAGGTCTGTGACGAGGCTGGAGGAGGATATGTTGGAGTTGATGCAGAGATGCAGACCAAACTTCAGCTCCAGAAGGGAGGGAAGTCTTAGTAGGGGTCAGAATTCCTCTAGCTGCCAAGAGCTGGTCACCAAGCTGCACTACATCAATTTCAGAAGGACTCCTGGTGGACCTAGTTGACATTCCTGTGGGGGAGTCTGGCCTTTCAAGAAAAGGGCTATACTGTTGTTCCAAAAAAGGATCTATAGTAGGAGAATACCTGTTTCTAGGCAAGATTTTAGGTTTTGGCACTGAGGAAGGAGCTGTAATTGAAGTCACAGTCAGTGTCAGTGAGGTGTCTGTTACCGAGGATACCATTGGTACCAAAGCAGGTATAAGAATGGTCGGTTCTGTAACATTTACCAACTATAGCTTCGGCAGCATAGAGCTAGTTGATGGTGCAGAAGCCAAAGTAGACAGAGCAGACATTTTGGGAACCTTGGAAAAGGCAGTCTGTGAGCTTTTGGTTCCGTAGAGCTCGGGAAAGCCAGAACTGATTGGCTTCTCTTTTTTCTGTCTTTTCTGGGATGTGGTGAGACCTCCACCTCAGAAAGGGCCTCTGAAAAGGGTTTTTTAATAGACCCTTGAGAATTAGTTTGTTCTTGCACTCTGCGAGAGCTAAAATGTTTACATATCTCACAAGGAGGTTGTATCTGGAGATGAACTCTAAGATAGTAAACACATGAAAGATGCCCGTCTGAGTTAGGCATCTTTCACCCACACTTATCGCACTGTTTGGAGCCTGTCATCCCTCTTTTGTGTGCCATATTTAATCCGGCAAATACTAGGCACAGCAGAGAAGAAACCAGTAAACTAGTACAAACAATTAGTATGAAGAAGGAGAGAATATATAAATCCAAATTAAGAAAGGAAAGTAGAAGGGAATACCAACGATGGTAGGAAGAGCTACCACAAAGGTAAGGAAGAGCTGTACCAACAAAGGTACAAAGTTTACCATAGAAAGGATAGGAAAAGGGGTCGTAAGAGTAATAGATTAGAAGGAAACTATCTTAAAAGAAAACCAAGGACTATAAATAGAAAAATATAGAAGAATATCCAGAAGTATTCAAAAATATATGTCACTTAGCTGAGAGAGCTGGCTTGGTATGTCTTGAAAAGTATGCGGCAAACGAGATCTGAAGAGAAGGAGAAGAGGGGCACTATGGGTAGGACTTAGCTCGAGAGTTTTTGGCTGGCGCGAGCTTGTGTATTGGCCGGGTCAGTTCTGAGGACGGAACTGAAATCCTATCAGTAAGGAATGAATGAAGATTTACAACATCAGATCCCTTTTTTTTTATTTGAAGAGAAGATGCACCCATACGGAGGGCTTATCCCCTCTTGCACCACTGCAACTAACATAAACAATCCTAGAATTGCTGCATTGCAGGGATAAACAGAAATCCCACTTGTCACATAGCTTGTGCCTGTGCTTTGCCTATATGCAGCATAGGATAATGGCTACAAAGTGTTGGAAGCTTATATATGACAAGATGCATTGCCAGCCTTTAAATAGGGTCAAGTTGACATACACATAAATATGAAAACTTCCCTCAGCCTGACTTGGTTTTCTTTTTGTGTGTCCACTTGGCTCTTAACATGTTGTGTTATCCATTAGCTAGCCTGGAGTCTTACATCCTAGAGTACTAATCAGATGAAGCCTGAGAGGTGGATCAGTGTTTAAGAATTTTTTTTTTTTTGCTAACAACCATATTTTGTTGAACAACAGATACGACAGGTCTTGAGTAAAAATAAGCCATCAAGTCACCATACAGTGTTTTGAATCTTGCATATAACATGTATAATATAGAGTATTCCAAGGTGGTCATTGATAATAACCAGTCTGTACTGCCTGAAACACCATGATTATGCAGTATCAGGAAGAAGACATGGAGATTTATGATTGTGTCCAGTCATAACCAGCTTATTTCTCTGTTCATGGAATAAATGCCTAGAAATTCACCCTAAGAACAAGGCCTGAGAAGTGATTCTTAGAATCCATTTCTGGAAAGTATAATACACTGGAGCTGAGAGTGGTGACTCAGTCATAATTCTTTGTAATACATCTGAACTTTTGGCTACCTGATAGTAATAGAAGAAAAAAGTACAGGAGTGCTAAGTGTTATGCAGCTTTGAAAGCTGTAAAGCACTTAGTACTGATATTGAAGTAGCAGCCAGCAGCAAAATGTATTTTTTTTTATCAATCAACAGCTTTAAAAGCTGTTGGATACACCACTTTGACACGCTTATTTATTTATTTAGTGACAAGATGGAGAACGTTATAGCTTTCAAGTTTGTCATGTTTTTCTGATGCAGTTCTGTGGTGGCTGATTGTCTGCATGGCAATGTGATGTCTGATAATAATAATACACATTTGGTGAACCTCCCTGTAACAAGCTTGTTGTAGGTGGGCTCATGTGTCACAAGGGTCAGGTGCGTAATAAGCTTTACTTTTGGTTGAATTCAGAGAATAATGAGCTTAGTCTCTATATTACATAGAGCAAACAGTCTAATGTCATAACAACCATACACAACTCCATTAACTACCAGCAAACATTTTCCATTCTAGGCAGAGTATGAACCAAATATTTAACCTGTCTTGATAGTTTTACCATTGCCCTTGTAATCTGGATCATAGCTGAAACAGGTATGCAGTTGAATTGTGTTCACTTGCCTGAATAACAAATAAATAAACGTAAAAAAATCCAGTTTTCGGTTCAGTAGTCACAACTTGGAAAGTATTGTTCTTTTTGTTCCTTCGTTTCTTTTAGAATACCCAAAAGCATACAGTTACTGTCAATATTGTTTATTTTGCTAACATTTTTGGGAAATCTACTCTGGTTTCCCTGTTTTTATAGACAAATTAAGTTTCTCCTTTGGTTTATGATCGCCTTTTATTTGTCCCTTTCCATCAATAGCTATGTCAGTAATGAGTGCTTGAATCATCCACATAGTTGCCATTGATTAGTTTAAAGCTTGTAAATGCTTGCAGAAAATACCAATAGTAATTTTAACATAAACTGGAAATTAATTTTAAAAATTCTAATAATGAAGGATAAAAACAATTTCTTATGCTGGATTCCTTGTTTGTTTCTCTTGGTGGCCTTGGTTTCTATATACTGAATAGAATTTTTGTCTTTTAATTTCTATTTATTTTTTATATATCTTTTTCTAGCTAAGACTTTTCTACTCTCTGTGTGGACAATTCTGGGAACTGGGTCAGAGACTAAAGGTAGGCAGCAAAAGGGGATTAATGCTCTAGATATTACAGTGTGCACTTGGTGGATGGGAAGGTATGAAAGGGAGGGTAACTGAAGATGTGATGTTGTTCTGTCTCGCTGTTCATTCTTACAGATGAGTTTGGAGCCATCCTCGGCTCCGAGTCGCCCAACTACAAAGCTCGAGGTCTTCAGACAGCTCGAGGCCAAGTCCCTATCCCATGATGCACCTTGAGTTACCTCTGATCTAGCTTTCCACTGCAACAGATCGGAGGTTTCCTCACAGCTCGGGCCAGTATAACAAATTTTTCTAAAAATAATTGTCTTTTCAACTTGTTTAACCTTTAATAGCTTGTTAACCTTTAATAGCTTGTTAACATTTAATACCTTGTTAACTAGTGATAGTTCCTTATAGTCCTTTTGGCTGTCGTTTTTATAGGACTTAGTATCTCCTTCCCTTTCTTTGGTGTCCCCATATATATATATATATATATATATATATATATATATATATATATATATATATATATATATATTTATATATATATATTTATTAGAATAGGTTTTCTTAGCTTAGAAGTGTGTTTTAGAAACATTCATAGCCTTTAGAGTGTGTTTATACATTTATAGTTAGCTCATATTTAAATATATTGAGCCCATTTGTTTTTTTAAGGGCTACCTACTATTTGGATATTATAGTGTTGTTTCAATTGTTAAACACGTGTGTGTGTGTGTGTGTGTGTGTGTGTGTGTGTGTGTGTGTGTGTGTGTGTGTGTGTGTGTACCTTTTGATAATACAAGTTTGCTTGTGTGCATTTAAATATTTTTTATGGCTGACCAGGATAAGGAGAAACAACCCAAGTATGGGTTTAAAAATGTCCAGGGTGTGGACAAAAGATGTCTGTGACTGATGGTCATGTTAATTGTGTTTATTGATTGCGTTTTTATAAGTTTCCGAACAATGTAGTGGAAGGCTCCCCCTTTCACGAAGAATTGTTGAGTATTTTTGACCGTAGTGGTTTTGAAGTCATGAGAGCCCTGATTAAAGAAAATGAAAGGATTATGGGGCAAGTATATCAGGAGATAGAATACATTAATGAAGTAGTGACCAATGATCTTATGTTTTCTGTTGAAAATGAGAAGAGAAAATATTTTATTATTAAGCAACAGGTGGAAGAAAAATGTCATGTTATTTTTAAAAGGAAGTGTGGCAAAATAGATATGGATTTGAGGGATTACAGACAGAAAAAAGCATACCCGTACCCTAAGAATGACAAATTTGGTCGAAAAAATATTTTTTTTGATAAATCTGGACCACAACACAGTACTTATTCCTCTTCTTTTCCACCAGGGGGACACAATGCCTGGGACTCTATGGATCATAGAGTGACCACATAACACAAATACTTGCGAGAGATGCAGCTATTTAGCCAAACTGGAGGCTGAGCTCTCTCAACTCAGGACTGGCAAGACCAGACAGGAGGAGAAGGCAACTACACACACCACAAAACCAGCCTCACATAATGCTACCACACCACTGAATCAAACACATAAACACACAAAGACATACTCGGAGGCTCTGAGTAAAAATTTACCTAAACAGCAGAGGCCTCCAAAGCAGACACCCAAACAACTGCTACCTCAAGACACCCCACAAGCAACACATAAACCACAAAAGCAGTTTGCAAAGCAGTCACAGCCCTTAAGGCCAAATACAACACCAAACATACTTGTCATAGGTGACTCCATAGTCAGACACACTGACGTCCCACTCACCAGGCTGAACAAGGAGAGGGTCACAGTAAGCTGCCTATCGGGCGCTAGAATCCGCCACATAACACAAGCACTCGGGTCACTCCACGGCAAGTACAAATATGACAGGGTCATTGTCCATGCTGGTGTGAACGACCTGAGACGTACCTCCCTGGACTACATGAAAAGAGACATAGAGGAGCTCTCTGATTATGTAGCCCAGGCAGGTATGACCCTGACCCTGAGCAGTATCCTTCCTTCACCAAGAATGATGCCACAATATAGAGACAATATGATCAGCTTTAACAATTGGCTTAATGTCTGGTGTCATTCAAAGGGGATCCAGTGTCTGTCTGCCTGGGATGACATGCTTGACAAGCCACGCTGCTTCGCAAGGGAAGGCTTGCTCCTGTCACCCCTGGGATTCCGGATATTGGCTAAGGCTCTTGCCACCCCCATAGTGCCTTTTTTAGACAAGGCTCAAATTCTAAACCTACCACCCTAGAAAACAAAAATGAGAAGAAACTGAGGATAATGCTGCTCAATGCCAGAAGTCTAAATCTCAAAAAGCACGCACTCGAGGCCCTTCTCAGTATGGAGAACATCGATGTCTGTGCTTTAACTGAAACCTCGTTCAAGGCTCCTGAGAGCACCCCGGCACTATTAGGTTTTACCTCATATCATGCGTTCCGGGCCCAAAACCCGGACCACACCACAAAAGGAGGGGGTGTATCCATATTCATAAAGGATACCCACACCTCCAGGTTGGTGGCAACGCACAAGCTCGGAAACCATCCAGGTGCAACTAACCATAGGCAAAACTGCTCTACAAATTGTAGCATGCTACAGGCCACCCTCTCAAACTCAGGAACCCCACACAGCCTTCGTGAAGACACTGGAGGGTATAAATGTATCTCCAAACACCATCATATTGGGTGACTTCAACTACCCGAATATAGACTGGGAACATTACTCAAGCCCTAACTTTCTAGCCCAACGGTTCCTGGAGTTTATAAATTCAAATGCCATGGAACAGCTAGTCACTGTTCCCACGAGAGGAGAAAATATACTAGATCTCATTATCACAAACATGGGGACAAAATGCTCCACACGGAAGTATATCCCTCATTGGTGAGATCTGATCATAAACTAATCTCACTGGAAATCCACATCCCGCCCCACCCCAAACAAAAAGACCACAGTGAAGAACTTCTCTAAAGCAAACTTCACACTACTCAAGACTGGTGTGGTATCCTTCAAGGCCCCTGAGCCAGTGGAAACCACAACCCAAGCTGCGGAAGCCCTTACAAATGCCTTCTATGAACACCTCCAGGACTGCATGGATCAGGCAATCCCAAATAAAACCAAGACTCTTTCCACAAAGGGCAAACGTCCAGTCTGGTGGACCCCAGCCATTAACAAACTTTACAATAAGAGGAGAAAGCTATTACATGATAGAACAAAATCCATAAAAGGGAAGTTACCCTGATCATTATTAGTAAAAAAATACGAGCACTCATAAAATCAACTAAGGCCAATTTTGAGAGAAAAATTGCCATGGATTCAAAGGACAATCATAAGGCCTTTTTCAGCTATGTTAGGAACCTGGGTGGAAACTCCCAGATATGCTCAGAATTAGTCCAAAATGATACAAAAATCACTGAACCCACAGACATTGCCAACATACTGGCAGACAGGTTCAGTGCAAACTTCACCCCCCCCCCTAAAGGAGAGATAACTATCCCAGCGGAGTGTAGCCTCCCAGACATCTCAAATGCGCAGGTGAAAGCTGCTCTCTCTAAAGCTAAAAACACAGCATCAATGGGACCGGATGGTGTCCCCGGCTGTGTGCTACATGAGCTAAATGAGGAATTAAACCCGCATATAAGGCAGCTGTTTAATCTCAGCCTTACCACAGGATACGTGCCCAAGGAGTGGCGTCGGCAACTGTGGTCCCACTCCACAAAGGTGGTGCCTCTACGGACCCTGGTAATTACCGCCCCATAAGCTTAACAAGTCTAGTCTGCAAAGCTATGGAGAGGATCATAATGGAGCTCATAAACAAAGATATAGGGACTTGCAGACATTGGACCCGACCCAGTTTGGCTTCGTCAAGGGAAGATCATGCCTTTTGAACTTGGTCGACTTCTTGAAACAGTCACCAAGGCCATTAATGAGGAAAGGCAGTCCATACAGTCTACCTTGACCTTGCAAAGGCTTTCGACACAATACCCCACTCTGGTATTGTAGAAAAACTTACCAGCTTAAATGTAAACCCATATGTCACAAGATGGGTTGCAAACTGGCTTAAGGACAGAACCCACAGGGTTAGAGTTGCTGGCGCTATGTCAGACTCCAAGCCGGTCACAAGTGGTGTCCCACAGGGCTCGGTCCTTGGCCCCTATTGTTCGGCATCTACTTCTCAGAAGTACAGGCCAACATGGGAGGACTTTGGCTGACAAAGTTTGCAGACGACTGCAAACTGGGTGCCATAGTGGAAAGTGCATCGGACACGGATATCCTTCAGAAGGGACTCACGGAAACAGATAGCTGGTGCCAGAGCCATGGCCTGAAGTTAAACGCCAAAAATGTATAGTCATACCCTTCGGGAAAAACAAGGTAACCCCAAGCTACCATATAGGTGGCAATCCACTAAGCACAGAAGAGGTTATCAGGGACCTGTGGACCCAGGTTGACAGTGGCCTTTCTTTTGACACTCACGTTGCTAAAGTGGTTAGAAAGACCTTCTACATTGCCCACCTGATCATGAAGGGATTCACATCCAGATCTAGTGAGGTCATTGTTCCCCTGTACTCTTCACTTATCAGACCAATGATCGAGTACAGTGCCCCATTTGGGATGTATCTCACCCGACATCTGCAGCAATTGGAGAGACCCCAAAAGTTCCTCACCAAAAGGATAAAGGGACTCCAAAATCTGTCATATGCTGCCAGATTGAAGAAACTCCAGCTCTATTCAGTCGCATACCGTCTGCTCAGAGGTGACATGTGCCTGACATACAAGGCCATGTCCAACCCGGAATTAATGGACATGCTCCACCTCAAAAAATCCAAATTCACCAAAACCACTAGAGCAAGCGACTTAAACCTTAGCACGGATATAAATAGGACGTGCTGGAGGGATAGATTTATCACTCAGAGACTCCCTATGCTGTGGAATAAAATCCTGGTCCATGTGAGGCAGAGCACCTCGCTGGCTCTGTTCAAGAGAAATCTTGACCTGTGGATGGGAGATCGTAGGTTTACCCCAGGAATCATCTCTGTGTCACTGCTGGACAGAGGCACAACAAACTAATGGGCACCATATTTTTTCATATAAGGGGTGGCGTAAGCCACAAAAATTTGGGCTAGGCTTATAAATGCCTTAGGGCAGATAGCCTAGTATAAACCTATGAACCTATGTACAGTGATTCTGGGATGGGGGAACATCAGGATTCAAACCATACTGAATTCCCTGAACTTAGGAGATCAGATAGGTTAAGGCACAAATCCCCTGTGCGATATTTTTACAGGGGTCCCCCAAACGGCACGAGATAAATAAGAGTGGTAGCCAGGAAGGGGGACTAGCCAACATGTTGGACCAATGGAGTACAGGGAATATTACTGTGGATGGACCATGTCACACCCTACATGACTTTAAAATTTACAATTACAGTAGTGAGGAGATTGACAGGAAACATTTTCTTTTATTTTCAAAAGGTTTTAAATTCATCCCCTCTACAGGGGGTAATTTAGTGGACAGCTTAATAGACTTGAGGATTTTTCTACAGAAAAATAATTTAGATATTATGTTTCAGGGGCAACAGGATGGTGGTACTAATAGTGGTATTAGAAGACCTAGTACCTATAATCCCCCTATACACCCCCAGCTAAAAAATTTGAAAGGGAGGTCGAAGAAGAAATCAGGAATGTTTATAGGGATGGATGGCATGGTAAATTTAACATGACTAGAGAAGAAAAGGTACTTCTCAAATCCATTCAAGAAAATAGATACCTGAGGGTGATGCAACCCGATAAAGGTGGAGGGGTGGTCTTCATGGACAGTATTTTGTATTCCAGTAAGTTGATGGATATGCTTAATGATACCAATAGGTATGTTAGGGTATCCAAGAATGAGATTAACTTAACATACCGTAAGATTGATTTGGTTTTACAGGACATGCTGAATGACAATTTTATAAACCAGGACACTTTTAAGTATCTCAGTGTGGACAGACCCCGTATCCCTGCTATTTTTGGGATACCCAATGTACATAAAAGTATGGAGGATCCACCCCTGAGACCCATTGTGGCAGCCAATGGCTCTAAAACCCATCCGTTGGCCAAATTTTTGGATATAAAATTAAAAGACATTTGGGTTAGGGCCAATGGTATACTTAAGGACTCCTGGGAATTTTTGAGAAGCATTAATAGTAACATGTATTCGGATTCCTTAATATTTGTAACCCTTGATATTCAGGATTTATTTAATGTGATTCCACATTCTACAGGGTCAGAATGGTTCCAGGATGCCATTCACCAACATGGAAAACTTGACCACAATACTTTTCTGGTTTATACAGAGTTGATGGATTTGGTATTGAAACACAACTTTATATTTTTTGAGGGTGAGTTGTTTAAACAGATCCAGGGAGTGGCCATGGGGGCAAGTTGTGCCCCTACTTATGCCAACATTGTGGTCATGGTTTGGGAAGAGAAGTTTGTGTTCCAGTCTGAATATGCACAATATTGGGTATATTACAAACATTACCTGGATGATATTTGCATTTTTTGGAAAGGTAGTATGGAAAAGTTAACAGAATTCATAGACTATCTAAACCATACCACTAATTTTTTGAAATTTACTTCCCATATTACGCATGACTATATGAACTTTCTTGAAATCACTATTAAAAAAGACGTCCTAGGGCAGCAGTTTACATCTAATGTATATAGAAAGGAAACCTTTTCTAACTCGTACCTATATTTCACCAGTTCCCATCCGTTTAAACAGAAGAGAAGTATTATCAAGGGACAATTTGTCTGTAGTTGTAGGATGACCTCTTTGGACTCTGACTTCAAAGACGAAAGTCAGAGAGTCAAAGAAATGTTTATATCTAGGAAGTATCCTAACTATTTAATTGATGAGGTTTTGGAGGAAGTAAAGAATGGGAGAAAGGATAGGTTTGCCCCTATTTTGGGAACAGGAGATACCAGTGTGATAGTACTAATAAATGTGCAGAGTACCACACAACTACCAGGGGTGACGTTACCAGGGATGAAATCAAGAAACCTTGGGGGTAACTATGTGATGTTTTATAATCAGAATACCTCTAGGGTTAAAAACATTATTACTCAACACTGGAGCAGGTTTAAGTGTTATTCAGAGTTGGATGTTTTGTTTACCAACACCCTAGGATTTACATATAAAAAAGGCAGGAACCTCAAGGATTTGCTGGAGTATAATGGTTCTATTGTTTCATGTAGGAAATTGGGAACCTACAAATGTGGGGCATGTGCCCAATGCCCATATATACTTAGACAGGATTCTGTATATATATCCTGTCAAGAGACCATCAGATTCAGAGTAGTAGTTTTTCCAACTGTAATAGTGAATGCTTGATTTATTTGGCCCTATGTAAAACCTGTGGTGCATTTTACATTGGAAAAACCACTCGTAAACTCAAAAGGAGGATTTATGAGCATTTATATGCTATTAGAGTCGAAGATATTAAAAATGCCTTGTTTAAGCATACACTGACATGTCCCCAAGCAAAATGGGGCTTCTTTGTTGTAGAGAAGGTGCAATGTGATGTGAGGGGGGGGCCGTGGGAAAATAGGATAGAGGTGAGAGAAATATTTTGGCAGTTGTTATTGGAAGCCAATAGATTCCCAGGGCTGAATGAATACTTATCCATTGCCCCTATTTTTAAAAATGAGAGCTGAAAAAATATAAAATAAGTATATATAATGTTTTGCAAGTTCTTTTTGTTGGTTTTTGATTCAAGTTTATTTATCTGTCCAACACATTGTGATGGTTTTAGTATTTATATATTTATTTTAAAGTTCTTTTAAAAAATATGCATGTTTTTATCTACTTTCATCTGTATTTGTGGAAAAGGTTGTCATGAATATTTTAGTTACAGGATTTAATTGGTGTCAATTAAACAATTGTTTTAACTACTAATTAGATTGGGAGGGGTATATAAGCAGGCACAGTCTTCATTCTTTCATTTTACATCTGAGGAGGTCTGGTGGACGAAAACGCTTTGTATTGTGTGGCGTTTATGTGATTAAACCTGCTGCTGCTTGCACCTACAGTCTCGTGTTTTATTATTACCTTCTGCCTCTTTGGGTGCCTGTTGTGGTTTTATTGGTCTCTCTTCAACTTGTTTAACCTTTAATAGCTTGTTAACCTTTAATAGCTTGTTAACATTTAATACCTTGTTAACTAGTGATAGTTCCTTGTAGTCCTTTTGGCTGTCGTTTTTATAGGACTTTAGTATCTCCTTCCCTTTCTTTGGTGTCCCCATATATATATATATATATATATATATATATATATATATATATATATATTTATTAGAATAGGTTTTCTTAGCTTAGAAGTGTGTTTTAGAAACATTCATAGCCTTTAGAGTGTGTTTATACATTTATAGTTAGCTCATATTTAAATATATTGAGCCCATTTGTTTTTTAAGGGCTACTTACTATTTGAATATTATAGTGTTGTTTCAGTTGTTAAACGTGTGTGTGTGTGTGTACCTTTTGATAATACAAGTTTGCTTGTGTGCATTTAAATATTTTTTATGGCTGACCAGGATAAGGAGAAACAACCCAAGTATGGGTTTAAAAAATGTCCAGGGTGTGGACAAAAGATGTCTGTGACTGATGGTCATGTTAATTGTGTTTATTGTTTGGGGGCTTTGCACTTGCAAGAGAGTTGCTCCATCTGCCATTCCTTTAGTAGTCGTGTACTTTATGAAAGGAAAAGAAAGTTAATCGACAGAGGACTGTTAAAATCTTCCTTTCAAAAAGCTTTGGGCGACCATGATCAAACTAGTCAGTCTCCCAAATCTTCCAAGTCCTCTAAGGCTTCATCATTGGACTCGACAAAATCAAAAAAGCCTTCGATGTCAGCTCCACAACCTATGGAGCCAAGCGTCTTGTCTTTTTGGAGCGGATCCCCAGTCCTGGAACAGGTCTCCGCAGTATTGAAGTCACCAATCCTCGAGTCGGTACCACCCTCTATCCATTCATCTCGGTCCTCGATCAGCTTAGCCAATTTGGATGTGGATTGTGTGGTGCAGAAGTTGTTACAGGCACCGATGTTTGCAAAATTTGTGTTGGTTCTGACCCAAGTGGTATCAGAACCGAAAACTGTTCTTCCATCTACTTCTTTTCCTCCTTCGAGCCATACCGGTCCGTCGGAGCCAGAGGAGTTGGACCTTATGATTGTGGAGCCTTCGGAGTTGACACCTGCTCCAGTACCATCGGTTCCGTTCACTCAGACTTCCTCGGCGCCCATCGAGAAGACTAGGAACTGACACTCGCCGGTCGGATCTAGGGAGGATAGTCGGACTGACCTGTCTGTTCCGACTTTGCCTCTTGGGGCCTTGGCTCAGATGAGTTCGGCTCCTACCTTTGGATTGGAGCCCACTGTCCCAGTGCCGAGGGAATCGTCTGTTTCTTCGGATCCAGCAGTTCCCTCTCACCGGAGCAGAGGTGCTTTTGAGGCCATGAGGAGAGTAATGTCCCCCAGGACATCCACAACTTCAGGACCAGCTACCTCTTCCCCTAAAGCACCTGTGTCCATTTCTGCCTCACAGAACCCTTTGAAGTGTAGAGACCATGAGTCTCAGGAAGCCTCACTGGGTGGCCTCTGCTCTTCCAAGACCTCACCAGAAGTTTCCACTGATGAGGTTCCCAGGAAGAGGATTTACAAGACGAAGCATCTAGACTCCCTGCAGGAGTCTGTCACATCTGACACTGACTTAGATGAATCAGAAGGGTCCCCACGATCCCCCTCTGAAGATATCTCATTTGCAGATATATTGCAAATCTTTAAGCAGAGGGGTGGCTGGAAGCCCACTAACCCTACTAAAGATGAGTCTGTCCTCCTGAAAGCTTTTGGCTCTCAACCCTCCACCTCTTGGGTGTCTCTGCCTTCAATGAGCTTATGGAGCTGATCTCACGAAGGGCGTGGGAGTCTCTGGGCACCATGGAGTATGTCCCTAGGAGGCCCAACAAATTTATCTCTGCCCCTCATGATAAGACCTTTATCACTAAGGGAGTGCCTGTTGATGCCATGATGGTGGTGGTGGCAGCCACCAAAAAGGAGATGTCAGAAACGTCTTCCTCTATCCATCCTCCTAACAAAGACTCCAGGATCATGGATAGGTATGGGAAGCGCATGTATAGTTCAGTGAATTTTGCCATGCATTCACTGAACTACTTTACACATTTCAGAAGACTGCAAAGCGTCCTCCTAAAAGAGCTTGGAGATGCTCTTCAGGGTACGGTAGCTGAAGGAGCTTCAGACAAGGTTGCCTCCCAGCTTGCTACCCTTAATTCCGTAGTGAACTTATCTATGCTTCTGATCTCATATGCAGTTGATGGAACGAGTAGGGCAGTGGGTACAGGAATTGCTCTCAGGAGGCACTCCTGGATGCGCTTATGTTCCTTTGCAGAGCCCTGTAAGACATCCTTTGTCAACACCCCTTTTCATGGCTCATCTCTTTTTGGGCCCAAAGTTAAGGAAACTTTGACCAGGTGTGAGCAGGAAGGAAAGACTCTGCCATCGGAATCTGTTTTTCCACCCCTACTAGACCCTACCTCATGGGTCAAAAGGGAGGAAAGATGTGGTTCCGAAAAGCCCAAGGAGCCTTTCTGGACACACGTGGTGAACCCCCTCCAGGGACAGAGGAGGGGGCAATAATGGAAGATGCCGCTCTCGCAGCAGAGGGAGTCCGCAAAACCACGGCGACAGAGACCAGTTCTTTGGGAAGCTGTACCAGCGCTCTTGAAAGGAGGCCCGACTATCCTACTCTGGAGGCAGTCGGGGGGGTCACTTATCTTTGTATCCAGATGCCTGGCTAAAAATAAATGACAAGTGGGTACAAAGCATAGTTTCCAGAGGATATTTTATTCTCTTTGCCCCTTCCCATCCATTGACAACAAAAATCCCAGATGTTCCACCCAATTACAGGGAACAAGCAACAGTAGAGGTCCAAATGTTGCTAAGAAAGAGTCATCCAACCAGTTGCAGCACACCAGATAGGATCCAGAACTTACTCAAGATTCTTTTTAGTTCCAAAAAAGACAGGGGACTGGAGACATATTTTGGACCTCAGCAGACTAAATAGATCTGTCAAGGAGAAGTTCCGGATGGTCATGCTTCAGTCGATACTTCACTTCTCAGGGAAAAACAATTGGATGTGCTCGATAGCTCTCCAGGATGCTTACTACCACATAAAAATGTCCAGACCATCCAGGGATCATCTGCACTTCCAGCTGGGAGCCAGGCATTACCAGTTTTGAGCCCTGCCCTTTGGTCTCACTACAGCCCCCACAGTGTTCACCAAATGTATGGCAGTGGTCACTGCTCACTTGAGGTGTTTGGAATTCCAGGTGTTTCCATACGACGATTGGCTTCTCACCACCACCACCAGGCATCGGCTAATACAAGCCAGGGACACCACACTTACTCTTTGCAATCAACTGGGCATTACCATAAACTCAGATAAATTTGCCTTGTCACCATCGCAGCATATAATTTTTATCAGAGCAGAATTTGACACCACCACCACCACTTTAAAACTTCCATCAGAAAGGATATCAGTGCTTTGTCAGCAAATTCAGAATGTCATATCCAGAGACAAGGTGCCAGCCTCAGAAGTGCTAAAGTTGTTGGGGATGATGGCAGCTGCAATAATAGCGATCTCATTGGGTCGTATGCACATGCAGATTCTACAATGGCTGCTGTTCACGCAATGGCCTTATCAGGAGCTCCCGATGTCTCATCTCATTATGCTAACAAACACATGCAAAAAGGATCTTCGGTGGTGGTTGACTTCTCCAAGTAATGATAGGTCGTCCTTTTATCCTACCCTCACCATCGGCCACAGGGACCATAGACGCTTCCCTGATCAGGTGGGGGGTGCATTTTCAGGGAAGAACAGCCCAAGGCACATGGACCGAACAGGAGATGCATCTGCATATCAGTGTCCTGGAGATGAAAGCAGTACTCTTGGTGTTGCAGTACTTTCAGGACTCTCTCCCTCTGGGGACAGTTGTGATTCTGATGAACAACATGTCAGTGGTCTGGTACTTTTATTTATTTATTTAAGTTTGATATGACCGGGGAAGTCCACTGGGACAAAAAGAGCCCATTTTCAGTGGAGGCCCAGGGAGAAAAGCTCCACAGTAATAGCAAGTTGCATTTCACATGTTACAAAAAGACATAGTTCAGTCAAGCTAGTTAAACATTTACAAATAAGCTTCAAGATATTAGCATTTGGCATGTAATACTGTTAAAATTGATGGGCACATTTCAATACAGTAATTTCAACATTAGTGTCAAATGACTGTGCGAGGTGGAAAGAGCGGGGGTGGGATTTAGGTTGGAGCGTGACAAAGGCATTCTCATTTGGAAGAAAGATGAGAGAGGAGTAGAGATTTGAAATTTGTATGGTTAGGTAGTTTGCATAGGTGTATGGGGAAAGAGTTCCATTTTTTAGCTAAGGAAAGGGGTAGCAGTAGTTGGCCAGGAGTTCATGCAGGTTTGTGGACTTGAAGGAGATTTTGGTTTTTGGATCTGAGTGAGTGGTTGGGAATGTACGGTTTTAAGGAAGTAGCAAGAGCTGGCAGTTGGCAGGTTTAAAGATGAGCTTGTGGGCAATGGTGAGTTGTAGGTAAGTGAGGTAGTTGGGTAGTTCCAGCCAGTTTAAGGTGTGGAGAGAGAGAGAGAGGCAGTGGTGGGATGAGATTTTTAAGTAGGTTCCAAATTTGGAGATCTTGGGGTAGCAGGACTCAAGTTTGGATCAGAGGCTGAGATAGAGATTGGTGAAAAAGGGGCACCATACATAAGGGAAGGGAGTAGGAAGGTAGATGCAAGAGTTTGGCGAGTAGTGGGGCTTAGGAAGTGGTTTTGCCTTTAGAGGAGACCTAATTTGTGGTGGGTTTTCTTGATTGTGGAGTGGATGTGTATGTCAAATTTTAGTTCTTCATCAATAATGATGCTCAGAAGCTTGGTGTTGGAAACAATTTCAAGGTAGGTGTTGTTTTGGCTCTGTATGGTGAAAGTGGTTTTGTCAATGATGGAGTTTTTGGTAGGGGAAAAAAGCATTAGTTTGATTTTATTTGCATTTAGTGCCAGATGGTGAGACTGCATTCAGGCTTCTGTTTTGGAGAAGGCTAGTTGGGTTTTTGCTAGTAGTTTGGAGGAGGAGAAGGCTGAGCAGATGATTGTTGAGTCATCTGCATATTGGATGACAGATGAGTCTGAGATGGAAAGGTAAACATTGTTAATGAATAGTTTGAAGAGAAGAGGGCAAAGAACCTTGTGGGACACCTGTGCGTGTAGGAATGAAGGGGGAAGTTGAAGTTTTCCATTGGACAGCTTATTGGCGGTTGGACAAGTAGCTGGAAAACCAGACTATGGTGGAGGGAGAGAGCTGCAGGGTGGAGAGTTGGGATATTAATAGGGTGTGCAAGATGGTTTCAGAAGCCTTTGACAAATCTAGGAATAGTGTGAAGACAAACTTGCGTGAATCACGGTCAAGGTTTATGGTTTCAAGAAAGGAAAGAATGGCAGTCATGGTGTTGTGGCGAGGGTGGAAGCCATGCTGTGTAGGGAAGAGGAGATTGTTTTGGGTTAGGTGTGTCATGAGTTGTGCTTGAACAAACAAGGAGGAACCAGGTCCTATCCCCTTTGTCGAGAGGCCCTAAGAGTATGGCAGTGGGCTACATCCACCCAGCGCTTTCCCCAGGGAAATCCAACATGATTGCAGACAAACTGAGCAGGGCAATGTTGTTGCCTCAAGAGTGGTCCCTCAAAAAAGAAATAGCGGAAAGAATATTCCGCAGATGGGGCCAACCTTCCTTTGATCTTTTTGCATCCCCCATGAACACAAAATGCAGATGCTACTTTGCCCTGATTTCCCCTCATGGAGATTCCCCAAGGGACGCACTCGTACACGATTGACCTCCGGGTCTCCTCTATGCATTCCCACCAATTCCCCTAATTCCCAAAGTATTACAGAAAGCAAAAGCCCTGGGAAGGACCATCATTCTAATAGCCCCTCATTGGCCTCTTCAGATTTCATTCCCCTTCCTTCGACCTCATCTGTTGGAAGAGCCTTGGATTCTGGTCCCAGTTATGGACCTTCTGATGCATTCGTCGGGGCCTCTTTATCCCTCCCTTCAGTTCCTAAAACTGACAGCTTGGCTGCTTCAATTCCCAACATAGCCAGGTTCCATAACATCTCAAACGAAACGCAACATATTTTAATATCTTCTCATACATCCTCTACTAGGAAGTTGTACCTTAGCAATTGGAAGAGATTTTCCATATGGGCTTCTCAGAAAAACATTGACCCTTACCAAACCTCTATTTCCTCTATATTAGAATTTTTGACTATGCATTTCAACAAAGGAGCAGTGGCAGCTACAATTCGTGTACAGCTTGCCACCATCTCTCTCTAATTTTCATCTTGATACTGAAGGATTTAACATAATGTCACACAAGCTATGCAAAACCTTTCTCAAAGGGACTTTCCACCTTAGACCACCAGTTAAATCCCCTTATACCCCCCTGGAACCTAAATTTTATGCTCTCACGCATTATTCTCCCACCTTTTGAGCCAGCTTCTTCATTTAATTTGAAATTTTTGTCTTGGAAGACTATCTTTTTAGTAGCCATCACGTGTGCCTGAAGAGTGTCAGAACTACAAGCCTTGTCCATAAAACCTCCGTATTTGTTTTTTCATGCTGACAGAGTTTCACTGTGAACAAATCCTTCATTCTTACCTAAAGTTTGTACTGAAGCTAACCTTAACCAAATTATAGATTTACCAGTGCTTTTCCATAAACACACCAACAATTTAGAGTATATGCTGCACAAGCTTGATGTTCACAGACAGCTGAGATTTTACCTGGATAGAACCAAAGAATTCAGAAGATCAGAACAACTTTTTGTTTCCTTTTCAGATTCTAGGAAAGGTATGCCTGTGGCAAAAACAACCCTATCTAAATGGTTATCTGTTTGCATCACTTTCACTTATTTACCTCTACAACACAAAATTAAGGCTCATTCTACCACAGCAGTGTCCACATCTTCTGCATTTTCAGCTAGGCTACCTGTAGACAGTATTTGTGCAGCAGCCACTTGGTCAAAGCCTTATACCTTTATCACTCATTACAAAGTCGGCAGGGCCTCCTTTGGTTCTACTGTCCTGAAAAACATACTCCCGTGAGCCACCCGAGAAAGATGGTGCTTGGGATGCTACCCATCTGTAAGAATGAATGGCGAGATAGAACATCACATAAAGAAGTTATGTACTCACCATAACGTTCCATGTGAGTTGTCATCTCACCTTCAGTCTTACTTTCTACCCCCTCCACGTTTATTTTGAGGATCGCGATACTATTTTTATCATGGTTGCTTTGTCTTCCTATGGCTTTTACCTAAAAAAGTGACAGAATGGCATATGGTGGTATTAGAGGCAGCAAACAAGATCTGAGCTAATAACCCAAAAAAGACCAAAAACAACAAAATAGATAAAACAGTTTAGCTCTGGTGTAATAAAGGCTGTCTTCCCTCTTAAAACTTGTTCATATCACAAACAAGGCATTCCAATTTGATATAGTGCATAAAGACTTTAATAGTGCGACTTAAAGACAGAAAAACAAAAAACAAATAGGATTAAGCGCTTTCATCTCCCTCCGGAGACCTCATCAGAAGGTCTCCGGAGGGAGATGAAGGCGCTTAATCCTATTTGTTTTTTGTGTTTCTGTCTTTAAGGCGCACTATTAAAGTCTTTATGCACTATATCGAATTGGAAGATCTGAGGTAACTCAAGTTGCATCATGGGACAGGGACTTGGCCTTGAGCTGTCTGAAGACCTCGAGCTTTGTGCGAACCCATCTGTAAGAATGAAGGCGAGATGAACAACTAACATGGAATGTTATGGTGAGTACATAACTTCCACCCCCCCCTGTTAGGTGTGTGTGTGTGTTTTTAGTTATACCTTTTTGGTATTTTTTAATTTTCTTGGACTGGGTGTGTGTGTGTGTGTTGCACCATGCACCATGTCTAAAAGGGTTCTCAGTGAAGTGGAGTGTCGTCATGTCAAAAAACTGACAGACGACGGGTGCACCTACTTGCCTTGCCTGTACCTCTTCACCTGCAGGACTCCTGTTGTGTTATTTCTCATTCAGCCCAGAGAGAGTCAGAGGAAATAAGTAGAAGTTGAGGGATTTTTCTTCTTTGGGGGAGGGGGCCTCCGAGTCGGCTCCTCCATCCAAGACTCAAGTCTTCCCCAAGGCCCAGGCTTCTGTGTCCAAGCCCTGCGGCTGTGGCCTCGACTCGAGATCGGCCCGGCTCGCCGGCCCGAGCTTAACCCGATTGATTTGGCTATCCGCCCGGCACGCACCGCTATCTCGCCGATTTCCGATTCGGTTCCGACCACGACGATGAGGTTCGACGGCCGGGGCTCCCCATGTGGTGTGCGCTCCCGTTGGTTGCTATATCTCCGTCACCGCTACTTTCGTGGCTGTATCGCTGTCGTAATGGCGGCTTGTCGGGTCTACTCGGCGTTCAATAGTTTCATCGTTCACGAGTTTCATCGTCGGGTGGCTCCGTCTTCCCTTCTTGAGGATTCGATCCTTCCTTCCTTGACTTCGAGCTCCGCGGCTCCCTCGCGAACGGAGCCTTCAAGGTCATCTTCTTCAGGCATCTCTTTCTTTTTCATCATCTGAGAGAGTGGTCAGTTCCTCCTTCAACTCTACCCCAGAGCTTGGAGTGAGTCTTTCTTGGGATGGTTACTGCTACGCTGAAAGGACACCCCCCCCTGTTCCTTCCTTCTCTACTCTCTACTCTTGAGACGAGGCCTTCAAAATTTATTTACTGCCCGTGTGATATAATTCCTCACTAAAGAGGCAGAGGGGGTAACAACAACAGACGCCTAGAGGCAGAGGGGTCCAAAAAAAGGAAACAGAGAGGAGCTCTCTCCTGACAAGCCCCTTTCAGCATCCCCTTGCCCAGCCAGCTGTCCCATCCTCCAGGTGGGGGGGGGGAAGACTATGTACCCAGAAGCCTGGCGCTCAACCTCACTCCAAGACAGAGTACAGGGCGAGGTTATCATCATATTTTCGAGATCCTTTCTTTTCTTCTAAAGTCCTTTCTATCCATCCCTTCCAAGAAACACCCGGGTAAAAGGGAAATTGAGAGTCTTAAAGAGTCTGAAAAAAAGAAAAATTCAGTTAAGGTTCTTTTGGTCCCCAAAAGACGGGAGACTGGAGACCAATATTGATCTGGCAGACTCCAACAGTCTGTGAGGAAGACAAAGATTCTGATGGTCACTCTTCAGTCAAATCTGCCCTCTTACAGAAGACACAACTGATGTGTCAAATAGATCTCAAGAGATCGTCAATATCACATCAAAACAGGCAGACGAGGGAGATTTTCTCTTTGTCTGGGCTGGGGTCCAGTCCAGAGCAGTTGCCCTTGGTCTCCTTTGGTCTCACTACAGCCCCCAGAAGTGTTGCACAAATGCATGGCAGGCTCACCTGGCGACTGGCTCCTTTCAGCCACCACCAGGCATCAGCTTATTCAAGCCAGGGACACACAATAAAGCTTTTTTACTTTTTTGGGCATCTCGATAAACTTTGAAAAAATCCATCTCGCAGCCCCTGCCAGTTACTTACTTAGGCGCCATAAACTAAACACTGTTCGTGTGTCAGCTACTTCCTAATCAAGATCAAGCATTCAATTTCAAAAGTCAAGTCAGGATCATTTCTAGCCAAAGAAAGCAGGCCAGGTTCTCCCATCCCCGTAGCCACTGTCACCACGGATGCCTCCCTGATCGGGGGGGGGGTTCAGGCAGGGGCAGGATGGGGATGCAGCGGGCGCGTACCACCTCCAACATAAATGTCACTGAATGAGAGTGTTTCTTGTTCCTGAAATTTCTTCTTCTTGGAAAACTTTATTCCTAGTGGCTATTACATCTAGGAGGTGTGTGAACTTCACATCATGCTGGTGTTCGACCCCCTGTTTTTTTTCTTTTCACACAGATATCATTGAGCTAAGTACATAACTTCTTATTTTTCTTACTCTAAGGGAAGCACCTTCACAATATAATCTTCTAGTTCTTCATTTGCCTTTTTATTTAGGGCTTTATGTGATTTCTGATGTTTGGGTAATTTAATGTTTGCTTTTAGTGAACTTTTTTCAAGCCAGGTTTGAATCTGAAAATTTCATCCCACATAACATAAAAAATATCCTGGTTTTCCATCTCCACTGTTTTAGCAGAAGTTGACTTCCTCTAAACAGTAATTTAGTGAAGTATGTTTCACAAGTGAAGACATGTATCCACATAATTTGACCCAAATAATATGCACCAGGAGTATTCATTAAAATATTGCATAAAATGTCTTAGTGCCATAGCTGAAGTCTTCAAAAGAATCTGAACATCAGGTTAAAAGGTGCAGATAAATTGAGTGACACAAGCATGCAATCAACCAATCATTCTTACCCAATTTATTTCTTGGTTTAACCCTTTATGTATAATATGCTAAGCTTTTAAAATGTAAAGTGTTTCTAAATGCTTTAGTTTTACTTAAAGGGCCACTACAGGCAAATGAAAAAAAAAAAACATGGATTTTTGTATATTGGCATAAATCATTGCATTTTCCAAAGCTGCCTACAGCAAAACAAGTTGTTGTTGTAGCCTTTTGGCTTTTCCCGGTTAGGGGTCGCCACAGCGGAACTCCGGTCTGCTAATGATTGGCAGTAGATTTTGACGAATGCCGAGGTGCCAGCTTGACTTTCAACCTTCAGTGAAGGCACGCCCATTTACGCATGTCTTTCGAATGCCCACCCAACCGTGGGGAGGACATGCAGATTCCACACAGAAGGCACTCCCCGTACTCCAGCCGAGAACTGAATGGGACAACCTCTTGCTGTGAGGCAACAACGCTACCGCTGCACCACCGCGGCATATGTACTCATTCCTAATTTCTTTTTTATTCTTGTTTGCCTTCATGGGGTCAGACATCCTGATTCCTTTGGAAAGCTAAATCAGACTCATAATGCACTATGAGAGCACAGATTGTGAGAATAAGTATCCCTACCATTTGTTGTCAGAATACATTTCTGTTTTACTTTCGTTTTGTGGTACTTGCTTGTTTTATTCAAGCTACAAGGTGGTGAGCATTCTGCATCTACCCTGTGCTGATTTCAAAGCTACTGAAAGAATCTACAAAAATAATTGCATTTTTCAATTTATTCTGACTTATACTGACTCAGAATGCCCAGTCCACCTATCTGGACTCAAATCCATCAATATTCAATGCTCTACCCCGATCTTGGGCGACTGTAACTACCCAACCATTGAGTGAAAGACGTATTCTCAAAGTCAAAGTAAACTTTATTGTCACATGTAGCCTTAATGAGATTTCATGCATCAGTTCAATTCTTGAGATTACAAAGGAAAGTGAAACAACACATACTCAGCCTTGATGGAGTTGCTGCATATCCGTAACTCAAACTTCACTCAAGCAACCCACATGCAAGGCCCCAACCTGGTCTATGACATTAATGGAACTCCCCCATCTGTGGAATAGACTCCGTCTCCATATCAAGCAGAGTACATCACTAGCCCTCTTTAAGAGGAACCTGGACAACTGGATGGGAAAAAGAAAATATCCCCTGGGATCCCACCTGTGTCCCTGCTGGACAGGGGAAACAGGTGCTGACTTTGTGGGAACATGGGCACAATTCTTGGCTAGGCTTATAAGGGCATCTGGGTTAATAGCCTAGTATCGGCCTATGAACCTATTAACTTCCATTCACTTAGAATGGGAGACCTGAAAAAAAAAACTGTCAGGTTTGAGAGTCTGTGGATCGTACATCATTGACTGGTATGCACTGAGTTTTACAATTGTTGTTTCTTCTGATGTACTAAATGTTCTCTGAAAGAAGCTTGCAAAAGTGTCAGCAAATTACTGAGAGGAAAAACGCTCTATACAAAGATCAGTTTTGCAAGTTTCAGTTCCTGGCCAGGTTACTCTTCCTATCTCCCCTCCTTCAATGAGCTAGAGTCTCACATTTCCAGCTTGGTTAGATTCAACTTTGGATGGCAGTAGACATCAAACAAATGACAATAGACATCAGACAAATCACAACCTGGTGTGCCACTAAAACTGTTCCCTAATATGCGTCTTCACTTCTGAATAGCATTTCCGCAGGAATTATTTCTCAAAAAAAAAAACACACATCACTCCAGAGTTTAGGGCAATCTATCAATTTCTTAAAATGTGCACAGTAAAATATTCAGTTTGAATTGCATTTTGCCTGCTGACATAGTTATCGTTGCATAGTTAAATAGCATAACCTGAACTATGGTATTTAATGCCAAGCTTTACATAACAATGAAACAGTTCTTGGTTTCTTCTTAACAGTGACCTTTCAAGCAACTGATTTGACCCAGTACTTTCTGTTACTATTGATTTATGTAGTTTGTCTTAGTTGTATACTTTTAGCATACCTCTCTTCCTCTCAGCAACAGACTCATGGAGAAAGCTTCCAAATCAGATGTTTTGAAAATAGAAATACAACTGATTTAGTAAGCTCACAAAGTAAGACTACCTAAATTAGCATTCATTTTCTGAAGAAAAAAGTCAATTGCAACGAATGTCATTACTTGTTCATGAGAATCCAACACCTTTTTCAAAAAGCAGTATAGATTGTAGCATGTCAGAACAAAAAGTATAAGCTAGAATTAGAGACACTTGTGGGGTACACTGATAAGCGATCTGACTCTTCTACTCATCTGTTCTCCATTGCACCTTCCCTAAATTATGCCAGCATGTACATACTTCATGACGTACATGTATTGACACAGTACCAGCAGCTGTAGCAGTGATACCATACTCCAAACAGGACATTCAGACAATGTACTGACAAACACAAGACAATATTTTTATGTCTCAGTAAAGCAGTGATGAAATTGCTAGGGACCACACTGAGCACAATTTTACGTTTAATCTCTCCATTTCACAGTGCATAACATTCACATCACACTTACAAAGGCACACCTCCACTCCCCACAAACACACAGCCACCCACATCCCCACAACATATTAGTCAACTTTGAGACTTTTCCCACTTCTCTGGAAACACTGCTGTAATGGCTTTCGCAAACAAAACCGATTGATGGGTGTCACTCATGACTTCCATCTCTACCTATTGGAGCCAGTCCACTGCACTTACATAAATGTTTTTCAGAGAATGTGTAGTACATCAGTAGGAACAGCCTCTGTAAAACTCAGTGTAGACAAGTCAATGACACATGATCTGCAGGCTCTCATACTTGACAGGTTTTTTTTCAGATGTTCCATTCTAAGTGTAGTCCGACAGCAAATGGTAGGGCTGCTTATTCTCACAATGTTTGTTCTCGTTGTACATTAGGGGACAGATTTAGCTTTCCAATGGAATCAGGTTGACTGCTCCCATGAAGGCAGAGAAGGATAAAAAAATACAATTAGGAATGAGTACTTATTTTGTTGCAGGCAGCTTTGGGAGGTGCAGTAAGTCATGGCAAGATAAAAAATATGTTTTTTATTATTTGCCTGTAGTGGTCCTTTAAGAGTATTACCTTCCCTGCTCATAGCAGTAGTAGATATGTGCCCTGGAAAGCTAGTCTTCAGTAGGTGGGCATCAGTTAAACGATAACATTAAAACTGTAGAGCAACAAGACTGTCTTCCTTACAATTAAGCAATAGTCGAGAATTTACCATGGATGGTGTGGTTCCTGAGTGATTAAACAAAGCCACCGTGGGTAAATCCTGATATGTCCACAATGGGGAATAGATTATTGCTATTATACAATGACATTATTTAAGAAAGTAATGGCCTATTTTTCTTAAATAATGTCTATGTATAAGAGCGCTATAGTGTTCCTCCGCTTCTTCCTTGTTTACCTATGTGCTGTGCATGCATATGGGACTTGGATTCCCATGCTTGCATAGTAGTAGTTTTGCAGACTGTACCTGATGTTTCTAGTGTTTTGCCCTGTCCCTCAGCATATACCAATAGAAAGTTTGGCTGCTGAATGATACTTTAGCAGCTGGACTTTTTTCTTTTGGTATATTGTTTGAACAGCAATGAGCCGTTATATAATTATGTACATCTCACAGGTATTCCTGCAGTCTAACTTTAAATTTTCTTTTAGTTTTTCCACTGTAATGTACATTGTAGGAACAGCATAAAATATAAACAACTGACTTATGTCAATTAAACCTCCATTTACTTTCAGATGTCATCCTATAGATGTAATTTAACTGATGCAGATGTTGGCAGAAACTGCAATGTCCATATGTAAAAAAATGTCCATAGAATTTTAATTGGTAATATATTGTATGCAAACTTTTCCTAAAACTATTATGAACCAATAGATTACACAAATTATGTCCTCTTCTATAAGAAATGGCAGGCTTCATGCATAAGTAAATATGAAAAAAAACTTGTCACAGAATTTCACAATGATTTTGGAAGTATGACACTAATTCCTCGTCACCATGTTGACTTCAGTCACATTACATATTCTGTCTATTTTCTTGTCTATGATAGAAAGTATAATGGTATATAACAATTATTTCATAATTTCTACAAGTCATGCCTAATATCTGTTGCCTACTCTTCCTAATACTTTCCCAATATGCCTCTGTTGTTGTCCTATCATAAACTCTTGACAGAAATATTTGTGTTATTTCAGTTGCTTCTTTTAAAAAGTCTAGTCTGGCCAATTAGAATATGCTTTCCTGGTCCATAAGTACTGACCATAAGGTAAGGCATGTATTATATACAAAGGGTGGCAACTTGTTGTGTGTAGGCAATTTCTAACAGATATATTTTTTTATATGCCACTAGAAATGATTGCCTTCTTCCTTCAGCAATAAATCAATAAAATAAAAACTGACAGGTTTCTTCCATAGGAAGTAATTTGATAAAAGAAAACTAAAAACAGGGTTAAAGGCTTTTGTCATATAAATACAGACTTCATCAAGATTTTTGCAGAAAATGTTGTAGTTACTTAACGCTATTAAATTAGTTCCTGTGAAAGAAACCTGAGCGGGATTCAGAAAACTTACGCTGCATTCATGGAAAATGCTGCAGTTAAAAACAGCAGATTCTGTGATTGCTGCAATGAGGAAAGACCTAATTATCAGCTAAAGTACATGTCTCTGAATCATGTTATGTTACTGCTAGTGCTAATCAGACTTTCCTGTGGTTGTCACTTCTAAAGGCCCACGCATCATGTTGTGCATAAACATGCCCAATTCATCTTCACACACACACACACACACACACACACATACACACGTGCACACACACACACACACACACACACACTATGATTATTACCTGCCTTTCAGTTTGCAGAATGTCCCAAATGTGGCTTTTTATTTTCTGGCTCTCGTAAACCAAGAATAATTACAGTCAGTCAATAATGTCAGACATTAGGCCTTCATTCTTCTTCTTCTTGTTCATAGACTGCATTCTTTTTTTTTTTTTTTTTTTTTTTTTCAAAACAAGTTTATTGTTTTAACATATAAGAGAAATATCATAACAATTTTATACAAATAATTAAAAATAGGTATTATTATAATATTCAACAAAACAACTAAAGTATTTACAAAGACATCCACTACAATCAGATCAATTAATTAAACTAAAATACTGTGCTATTGAAATTAGAATTTTTTTAACAAATTTTGTAAATTATCCCATACAATAAAATGTGATGTTTTTCTAGTTGTTCTCATTCTAATTGTGCTTATTTCCATATGACACATTATATTAATAACATTTTTAAATTCATTGAACGAAGGAGGTGTATCTGAAATCCAATTTCTAGTTATTATTTTCCTAGCCACTGCTAGGATAGACCATAACAAGGGAAGCTTAATCTTTTTAACACATTGAGGTACAGGTGTGTTGAATAATATAAGAGACTTAGAAATAATGAAATTATCTGTAAAAAGAGCCTGCAAAAATTCATTAATTGACTTCCAGTATTCTTTCAACTTCATACAGTCATAAAACATATGAGCCCAGTCAGCATTAATTTCTACATTACATCTCTTACATAGATTATCTTTATTATTAATTTTATTCATCATCAAAGGTGTATAAAAAGATCTATGTAAAAATTTCCATGTATAAAGTCTCCAGACAATGGCAGATGTAGTTCTATAAACAGATTCCAATATATATTGTTTATCTTGTTGAGTTGGTGGGTCCCCATTAATAGAGGTGAAATAATTCCAGTATGAATCTACATTGTAAAAAGTTTCTTGTCTGATAATTTTATGTATATATGAAAGTTTACCTTTATCAGAAACTTTATGCTGTAAATTTATTATCAAGTAATCAATCAGTTTTGGAATAGATTCTTTAACTGTTATAGACATTAGATCTATTCTATCAATGAGATGTTGTCTAAAGATCTGAACCTCTAACCAGCAAGTTTCTCTTAGATCAAATTCTTGTTTTAAGAAATCTAGATTTTTAACTTTATTATCAGATATCAGCTGATACCAGTACTTTAGATTATTATCTATAGCTAAATGAGCTCCTTCAGAAGTAGATGACATAAGCATACCCTGAGTATAAATTATAGGGAATACAATAAAATTCCATTCCCTATACTTAGGGTGCATGAATATAAAGTTACGATAACTAATAATAATATTTAATGGGTAACAGACCATATGTTTAGGTGTAATAGGTGAAGTACAAAATTCCTTTAGCAACCACAACATGGAGTTATTTATAATCATATTTTTATGTGTTAAGGAGATTTTCATGAAGTGCATACTAATTAGCTCCCAATAATCTTTCCATTTTGACATATGACCAATCTATTAATAAAGTAATAACTTTTATAATAGAAGAGATAATATATAAATTAAAGTCTGGAAAAGAAATACCCCTTGAGACCAGCTATTAGTATGTTTCTTTAATGCAATCCTAGGTCTATTAGGTGCCCATAAGAAATTTAACATTAGTGTATTCAGTTTCTTGATAGTTATTTTTGTAGGTGAAAGTATTATTGATTGTATTAAGTATAAAATCTTGGGGAATATTATCATTTTAATAATTGTAAGTCTCTCCTCCATAGTAAAAACATATTATTCCAGGTATTAAAAAGATTTTGTATATTAAGAAACACGTATTATAGTTATTATATATAATAGATTTAATATCTTTAGATAGTATTATACCTAAATAAGTTATCTGACCTGAGTTGGGTACATATTTAGTAAAATCACTAATGAGAGTATTTTTTCGTATATATAGGTAGTATTTTAGTTTTTCTTCATTGAATATTAAACCAGAAATACTTTTAAAATTCATCATTTTATCAAATAAAGACTGCATAGAAGAATTAGATCCTGCTGATGTAATTAGAACATCATCTGCAAAAGTTGAATTTTGATGTTGTATTTTCTTCTATTTCAAAACCCTCTATGTCAGTACTGTTTCTAATCAAATTAGCCCAAGGCTCCATTACTAAAGTGAATAATAGTGGAGAAAGTGGACATCCTTGCTTTGTACCTTTAAGAATGGGTATTTTTTGTGAAACATATGTTCCTACCTTAATATAACTTTGTATAAATGCTCAATTAATTTTACAAATGCATCAGAGAAATTTGTGCATTTCAGTAAGGTAAACAGATAGTCCCAACTTCCTGAATCAAATGCTGAACCTATATCAAGACTAATAAGTGTTAAATCTTTCTTTTTCCTATTTGCAAAATCAATTAATGTTAAAGTTCTTCTTATATTATCAAAAGTATTTCTATTTACAATGAAGCCCGTCTGATCTATGTCTATAATGGATAATTGTCTTCAATCTATCAGCAAAAATACTCATAAACATTTTATAATCAACATTAAGTAATGAGATGGGTCGATATGAAGAAAATCTAGTTGGATATTTATTAGGTTTTAAAATTGGTGAAATAAATGTATATTGCCAAGATGGGGGGGTTATTAACTCAGTTTGGGCCAGAATAAAAACCTTATGTATTAATGAATATGTAGTTTTAGAAAGGATTTTATATATCTCTGGTATAATACCATCATTACCCGGTGCTTTGTTTGATTTAAGCTTATTTATTTGTGTAATAACTTCTGTATATGAAATACTCTTGTCCAATAGTTTAATCTGTTGTTTATTAAGCTTTTTATTCATGTTTGTGGTTATAAACTCCTTTATTTTATCTTTAGGTTCCATGTTAATGTTGTTATGGTTAATCTTGTGAAAGTGATTTCTAAATTCATCCAGTATTTCTGGTATACTAGAAACATTCTTCTTTTTCCTTAGAGAAAAGATTTCTTTGATATGGTTTTGTTTATTCAATCTTTTGTTTTATTTTTAAGTCTATGTAAGTATTTGGGGCTTATTGAATAAGACAAAACTTGTATTTCTCTAAAGTTATTTTAACTTTATGAGTTAAAATTTCTTTGTATTTCTCATTTAGTTTGTTTATTTCTTCAATAACTTTCTTGTCCATAATATTTTCTTTATTATTATGTTTATAAGAGTCTAGTTTACTTTGAATATCTAACAATTCCTTATCCCAAGATTTCCTTTTGTTATTATACCATCTGATACTTTGTCCATATAGATATGATTTTAAGGCATCCCAAACATAGACAATGGAGACTTCAGGAGTATTATTTATGTCTAGAAAATGTTGTACTTCTGAAAGTATATATTCTTTATAGTCTTTTAGCTGAGTTAAGTATGCTGGTATCCTTTTGATCTGAACATTATGAGTATTTTTATCATGAATTCAAAAACAATTGAGTTATGATCAGATATAGGACATGAAATGATTTTGGAATTAATTAAATCTGTTACCATCTGGTTAGAAATAAAGACCCTATCTATTTTTGAATAAGTTTTGTATCTGTTAGAAAAAAGGTGTATGGTAATGATTTTGACTCTATCTGATTATTAATATCATTCAAATGATAAGAATTAGCAAAATCATTTAAATGTTTTGCATTAGATGTAATTCTTCTTTTCTTTATAGTGGTAGTATCACTTTCATGTAGTATACAATTAAAATCACCAGCTAAAATAATATCCCCTACAGAGAATGATATGATCTTATCAATATGATGTTTCACTGTATTAATACCAATTCCAGGTATCCAATATACATTAATTAAAGTGTAAGTCTTCCCATTAATTTGTATTGTAACCATACAAAACATTCCTTTGTCATCCTGATAAGACTTAATGGTTTTAGGAATGGGCATACTTTTATTCCATAAAATAGCCACTCCTCTTTTTTCTGAGTGTGCTCTGAGCTAACCAATACTGTATACTTATTAGTGGCTAGTTTATCAATATCTTTTTCAAGAGATGGGTTTCTTGCAGGAAGACTAGATTGGCCTTGTGTAGATTAATGTATCTTATTAGGCTTGCCCTTTTACACGGATTATTCAATCCATTAATGTTTAAAGAAATTCCTTTTAAAGATGTCATTTGGCATTTTAAAACTCAAGAATCTTATGAGCGAAATAACAAATAACAAGATAAATAATGTTACATCTCCTCTTTTAGGTGTACCTTTAAATATAGCTGTATTTATTAAATCTCTTATGGGATTTTGTATAGGATTCAGTTTTGTTTGTAGTGACAATGAGTGTACAAAATATATTGTGGATGTCAAAACTATATACATATAACAATGAACAAGTGAAAATAATGTAAGGATTAAACCTTGCATCCCGCCTGAGTTGAAAACTCCAACTTAGAGCAGTATTTACTACTCAAGTTAACCCCTACCCTAAGCAGCAGTACCTCAGCTACCACCTTATCAATTTAATACTAGTTATATTTAACTGAGGTTAACAGTTTTCAATTCAATTATCTATCAAGACAAAACTACACATTTGGTAAAACAGCATCATATAAACTAAAATAAACTTTTTTTTTTTTTTTAAAAACTGTTCATACTATTATATAGATCTATGTAATATATAACACTTGTATTCTAATAGCATTCAAATAATCTTAATGTTAGAAATCAAGAGGAGAGAAAATTATGTTCTAACATTCATTTAAATCAAAAACTTTGGCTAATATGATTCAGACATTACATGCATTAAGATGCATCTATTTTCTGTCATGTGAATTCTATCAACAGCTTCCAAAAAATATTGAATTGTTTGTATATGAGCATTTACTTAAACTCATTATTGTCAATAGAGTAAAATATTGTATTCATAAAATTATTATAAATCATATTGCATAGTTATGCAGATTCTCAGAAACACCTCGTTTTATTACCTAAAAAAAACATCACACACATAAACACAGACACACACACATACATATACACACACACATATACACACACACACATACCCACACACACACACACACACACACACACACACATATACACATACACATATATACATACACACACACACACACACACACACACACACACACCCATATATATATATATATATATATATATATATATATATATATATGATCTCACTGAGTTGTGTCTTTGTAGAGCACTATCCTACTTGCTGTCCCTAGAATAAATCTGTCTGCTTTATACAAAATAATGCACAGCAAACACATATTAGTAACCAGATTTTACAATCATGCTAACCTACTGCTTTAAAATATATCACATGACATTTCTTCCAGAATAGAGTTATAAGATTATTTATGCTTGTCAATCAGATGAATTAAATGAGTTATAGTAAAGTATATGTTTGGGACACAAGTTTTAACACAGATTATTATGCTACTGTTAAGTAGATTTTCAAAAACATTTAAATAAATGTTTCATTTTCTATGCCTTCTAAAATAAGATATTTACTTGCTACAAGAAACTACATCATCTAAACTCATCATAACTGACACATTTTATGAATAGAGTATTTTTCCTGAATCTGTGGTGTGTCAGTGTGATAACCTTGTCAATGTTTATACTAACTGCTTTCAGTTTCTCTGTGAAAATTCTGTGAGTGAAGCTTCTGAGGAAACTCATGGACACTGTGCATGAGACAGCCCACATCCCAGATTGTCTCCCTTAACATTTTGAAACTTATTAAAACTTGTGGCAAACATTCATTTTGTCAATAGAGTAAAATATTGTATTCATAGAAATTATTATAAATCATATTGGATAGTTATGCAGATTCTCAGAAAAAAGCCATCACACTCACACACACACACACATACATACACACACACACACACACACACACATATATATATATATATATATATATATATATATATATATATATGATCTCACTGAGTTGTGTCTTTGTAGAGCACTATCCTACTTGCTGTCCCTAGAATAAATCTGTCTGCTTTATACAAAATAATGCACAGCAAACACATATTGGTAACCAGATTTTACAATCATGCTAACCTACTGCTTTAAAATATATCACATGACATTTCTTCCAGAATAGAGTTATAAGATTATTTATGTTTGTCAATCAGATGAATTAAATGAGTTATAGTAAAGTATATGTTTGGAACACAACTTTTAACACAGATTATTATGCTGCTGTTAAGTAGATTTTCAAAACATTTAAATAAATGTTTCATTTTTATGCCTTCTAAAATAAGACATTTACTTACTACAAGAAACTACATCATTTAAACTCATTATAACTGACATATTTTATGAACAGAGTATTTTTCCTGAATCTGTGGTGTGTCAGTGTGATAACCTTGTCAATGTTTATACTAACTGCTTTCAGTTTCTCTGTGAGAATTCTGTGATTTGAAGATTCTGAGGTAACTCAAGGACATTGTGCATAAGACAGCCCACATCCCAGATTGTCTCTCTTAACATTTTAAACTTATTAAAAACTAGTGACAAACATTCATTTAGCAGTGTAAATGCATCTAAACATGACAGAACCTCCACAATGTATTCCACAGATCATCACAGCCTCTATGCAAGTGAAATTAAACTCAAAATTACCAACAAGCAATAAAACTCAGCATTCTTCTCCCAACTCAATTTTCATACAAATCCTATTATTCACTGTGCCCACACAGTCAAAAGCATTTCTATATATTAATAAAGAAAAGAAAAGAGAGTAGAAAATAAAAGGGAGTGAGGCAGAAATAAAAAATGTAAGAGAAAGCTGTAAGAAGTATATACAAAGGAATGTTACTTACTGTTTATATTAATAGAGTTAAAAATAAAACATATTATTTACTCTTATTTAGTTCTGATTATTATTAGTTAAAGCATGACAGATTATTTACAAACAAGCATAAGCAGTATAATCAAGAAAGTATAATTAGAAATAGCATTTGAAGAACTTATAAACTTTTACAAGAAATAAATATGTTATTATTCTATTAATGATATTTTCATTACTGTTCTCTCCTGCCCTCCCCACCCTTTACCCACTACATAATCTAAATAGAATGTCATTGTTTAAACAAAGAAAATAATAAAAGAAGAAGGAAAAAAAGATAAAGATAAAAAATGTATCAAATTACTAACCTTACTTTTTTCAGAAAGAAAACAAATCGAGTCACAGCCTGCCATTAAATCCTCAGGCATTTTGACTGGTTATGAAACAAAACATTTCTTTGCACATAGAGAATAACTTTGATTAAATCTTTTCCAAAATATTTGTGGCTTTCTGGAAATGCAGGAACTATATTCAAAAGATTAATAATGAACTAAAATGATGAGAGAGAAAAAAAACATATAACAAATCATTTGTTTTTTAGTCTCTTCTTCTTCTCTGAAGTCTTCCAGGAAGCTTCAGTTGCCAATCTCTTTAATGAACTAGCCCATTCCATTTCTTCTATTTTATCCAAAATCCTTTTTTCTTTGACAAACAGTAAAGCAGAGTCTAAATCATCGAAGACCTTAGGACCATCAGGAAGGAAGATTTTAAGCTTGGCAGGAAAGGTATGTTTTAAACTGTGCTTTTTTAAGCTCCCTTATTAGTGGCAGAAAAACTTTTCTTTTAGCAATTACCATGGAAGAATAGTCATTGTCAAAACGCACAGTTGTCTCATTAAACTTAACAGGAGCTTTAGCCCAAGCAGATTTAAGAACCATCTCTTTATCAAAAGATGATAGAAATCTAACTATAACTGATCTAGGATAGTTTTTGTTAGAGTTAGTATTAGCTATAGATCTATGTGCTCTTTCGATACCAAAAGAGAATGCTTCTGGTAAATCTAAAGTTTTAGGGAGCCATGTTGTTAAAAAAGAAGTAATATTGTTACCTTCAATATTTTCTGGCAGTCCAAAAATCGTAATGTTATTGGGCCTAGATCTATTTTCCAGGTCATCCAGCTTTGTTTGTAAATGTGTATTTTGTTTCAGCAGAAACTCAATGTTGATTTCCTCTTCTTGTATTTTATTTTCCATGTCATTCACAGCTTCTTCTATGCCTGTCATCTGGATCTTCTGTTGTTGCAGGTCCATATGTAACAAGTCTATTTGTTTTGTAGTTTTTCTATGAAAGTGTCTATTTTAGTATCCATTTTATCCATCTTAGCAGTAAGTTGCTGGACTATAATTATCAGAGACTGAAGTTCTTTTTGATGCTGGAGTCTTGAGAATTTGTCTTACTGGAACTCATTTCAGACTGATAAACTGACAGGAAAATTTCCAAAGTAATTTCTGATAGGAATATTATTAAGATTTCCTTTCTTTTTTAGATATAGTTCAAGAACTATATAAAACAAACATATTTAGAAAGAAAATTACTTCAAGAATTAATTTTTTAAGTAATTAATTCCTGTCAATGTAATGAAATTGGTGGAGCTGAAGAAATCTGCTGCTATCCTGTGTTCATCCTTAGCCACGCCCCCCATAGACTGCATTCTGAGGGTAGACCTGTTGCTCTGTTAACTTGTTACATGAGTCAGAGTAATATTTAAAAGTCTCTCTAGTGTTGTCTCGTGTTCCTCCTGGTTTTGTCCAGAAGTCCTGAGCACATTGATCTGTATAGCAGCCCTACATTTGCAGAGCTGTAAAAAGATTAAAAAGATTCAAACCTCATATCCTTAACACAGAAAGCAGCTCAGTGGGGCTTCAGTTCTTTGAACTAAAGGAAGACGTTAAGTGTCAAGTGTGGCACTGAGATGTATTTAGTAACATTTGAAATGTCAGGATCTGCTAGAGCGAGCCCCAAAACATGGAGACTGAAGTGCTGAAAGATCGTATTTACATATACTAAATCTGAGATGCCATTTCTCAGAATATTCCCTTTTCTTCAAGGTACGGTGATCTTAGAGTTGGTATATGTTAAGTTCAGAGGGGGTGTGGGGGTCTTGCTTCCTCGCAAAAAGACATTTTCAGGAGAAGAGTGATTTTTGAAATTCGCTCTTCTCTAGGTTTTCGAGTTTTTTGGGGGGCTTTTTTGCACTCGGCATTTCAAGTGGCGTCATTTCAATAGGGAGCTGATGTATTTTCTGAGCAGTTGTCTTACTGGCCCGAATGTGCATCAGGATGCAATAACTACTGTTATGCTAAGTCCTCTATTGATGCAAAGGACTAAAGCTTTTATTTGTTAATGGCTTGCTTTCTATGTCATAGGTATGGGGATCAATTTTTTTTTTGGGGGTAATATTAAAGAGTGTTCCTGGTGTCTAGTGTCCCCCCCAAGTATTGCAGGATTTACTCACTTGGTTAAGGGAGTTTAGAGAAATATCATCCTCCCTACACACAGACACAAACGTAGATACACAGACACACACAATCACCTGAGACCACTCATCCGTCTACATGCTATCATACATGCAGCTACACATATATAGAAAATGCCACACCTGTAAGTGTCTCATCTGGTACCTGGTGCCACTGTTCAGTTTGGCACCCGTCAGAACTAAGTTCAGGAAGAAAAAGATAATTCTTCCCTGACTGACACTCCTCAGAGGAGGAGCACCACAGCATGATTGTTTCACCAGAAAACAAAAAAATAAGTCCTTTCTTAGCACTCACAATTGTGCTCAGTAACACTTTATGTACAAGGCAGCTGCCCCCTTTGCCCCTCCCTACTACAACTCACCTTTGGCTCCCTTCACACAATCCCACCATTACCTGTCTGCTAAACATCATGGCATTTACCTCTAACATGACCTCAGCCATTGAAAATAATTGGTGAATGTAAACCTTTGACCAAGTTAATTAACTGGCTGCTATGCTAACTTACGTAGTGATTTCCAGGGGATAGCACATGGCTAATTAACATATATTGTTCCCTAGAATGCATCATTAGCATGTTGCTTAACTGTGGAGATGGCCTACTATGGTGATTCTACAAACCAAGTAGAATCATTGTGAAGCTCTACCTCTGACTCGGAAAGGGTTACCTCCAGTGGCAAAATGGATATATTAAGCTTACTTCTAATGCTAGCCTTCCTGAATCCCAGGGCCTGTGAGTATTTATTTTATTTGTTTGTTATTGAAACAGTGGGTTGACCATGTTGGTCACTTTTACTTCTTTTTTCAACAATATATCTAAACAGGTAACCTTGATGTTATCGAATAGTATATGCAAAAGTCAAGCTAAACCTATTATTTTCCAACTCTGTTAAAATACATTAGCGTTTAGTATGTCTCCTTGATATATAAATAAAAGGTCATCTGTAAATTGAAAATAATGTAACACTTTATTTAAAAATGTTGCTCATACAAATACTATGTTTTCCACATTCCCATAAATACATTCACATAAGAAGGAGCAAAACAAACATCCACTGCAGTACTCCTAATTTCATAACAAATAATACCATCAAATTGAAAAAAGTCTTTCTTATTTAAACAAAAAGTCATCAATTCCATAATATTTTCAGAAATATTATCCTGTATAAACAAAATGCTTCAAACCTTGTACACCAAATCAAAATTCAGTATTGGTACATAACCCAGTCACATCTATAATTAATGCATATAAATAAAATGCCATCTTATTTTTAAAAAATGCTGCTCGTAGAAATACTGCATATTCCACATTCCCATAAATAAATTCATATAAGAAGGGGGAAAGCAAGCGTACCTTTGAATGTTCGTAATTTGATCATGCATAATGCCATCTAATTAAAAAAGACTTTCTTATTTAAACAAAAATGTTACAAATTTTATAATACATCTTTTATTAAAAAATGCCTCAAAACTTGTACACCAAACAATGTCACTATTAGTATATAAACTAGTCACATCTATAATTTGGCATTTACTGAGGACCAGATTTTATACACTTATCCTTGTGTATGTGCAAGTGTTTGTGTATGTGTGTGTCTGTGGACATGAATGTATGTATGCACACTGACATATGAAGAGTTCTAGAATGCAAATGCTGTAGGCAGATCATGTGCACAGATTATAAAAAGGTCATAGGGAAATAAGTGGAGTGGGAATGCTTGGAAGCTAATCAGGTAACCAACAAACCTGGCCAACTTTCTTAAAACTATAGATTTTTCTTGTGCTACAAACTTTTTTTTTTTTTAATGACCATTAACCACATTCACCTTTCCAGTGACTCTCTTTCTCCATCCTTGTTTGCAAATAGTTTGGAGAGTTACACTACAATTGAAATCTTTTCTAAAATGCAAAGGGTTGAACTGGAACATATTTGTATTTGGCCCACTGTAGTAATGTACCTAGTATTCATTGTCTGACAGTTTTTTGTATGATTTCTTCCCAGTGGGACTAATAAGTTTTTTTCACTCCTTCAATGATAGGAAGGTAAAAGAAGGCCCACAGAAGAGAGCAAGCCAAAATATGTTTACATTTTCTCTCTCCAGCATCCCCAGAATTTCATTGCAATTGATTCTATATCCAAATTGCCCCAAATTGTATAAATTTTTAAGGTGTACTACTGATGAAAGGGCTTTTCTACTCCTCTTAATCATGGCGCTGTCATGTCCAGCCAGATCCCATATCTTCCTCCTTGTCAATCTAAACTTTAGTTAGTGGTACTGAATATAACCAAAACCTTTGTGATTACCCGTATTGGATATGTTTCCCGTATTGGATGCGTTTGTGATCTAGCTGTCTGGTTTTGACATAGTAGGGTTGACTAGGCAAATTAAACTAAAGTAGATGTTCCAATACCATGTTTTGGTGGAGGATCCATCAGTTTCTTAAAGAATACTTAGAATTAAATCTTACCAATATCAAATCTGTACTGCCCTTTTTATATGCTTCCAGTGAGCACACATAGCTCCTTATGGCATCCACACCTTTTTTTTTTTTGGTCTGGCTTCTGTAACTGACTGACCAGCAAATAATAGTTTGTCTTAGAAAGTGCAAGAAGTCATTAACAAAATGACACTAAAATAGTTAATTTATGATGTATTGTAGTAGAGAAATTCACTCTTTTTACTTATTATTCATATTTTGACATTTATGTTCATTTTTCATAAATGAGCGACCTTCATTTTTATTAAGGGGTATGGTATATAAAATGCAGTGGTAGGGGACTGGAACATTCATTGTTAATGTCTATTTGTATTGCACTACACTGGAAATTTTGCTAGTTGTTAGTAATAATGAAAATAAGCAATATTTCTATGTGTACATAGTACTTCAAAAACCAAGTAACTTACGAACTATTGAATGGCATCAACTGAAACCTTAGATGTTGTTGAAGAAAAGTGTCATTGATATTTGCACTGTAACCTGCACATCTTGAATATATTTTCAGTGTTATTTATATTATTAACTGTAGAATTAAGCATATGTTTTCATATTTATGTAAATATCTCAATAATCATGCACTCAGAGATGAATTTCTTGCTGCCATGTGAATGCATATGTCTGATTAAAAAAAGTGTTTTAACAATATATGTTTAGATTGTACAGTTTCCAAGATATGACCATTTGTTTGTGTACAGTTTAGTAGCAAGTATAATTCTGGGTTTGTGTACATTATATTATAGTATTTATGGAAAGGCTATGAATGCACTAACTATTATCAATGTAAGCAGCACTTCTTATTGATAACATTGCTATTTGTACAGTTTTAAAGATCAAGTGCAAACAGACGATCGATGTGACTGTCTAAAATGTCATCTTCGGCCGTTTTGCATGCTTACCTTCATCACAATGATTTCAACAGAGTCTAGAGCTCCCCCGCTTGCCATTTCATCCTAAAAAATAAATTAAAAATTACGCCTGGTAAATAAAAGGATTTCCTGCCTCCGGTCAGCCACCAAACTGAAAATCATGGTCATCTGTGGATAAAGGAGTGCTTCCAAAGTATAAGATAGACCCTACATTGATCGATTACATTACAGTGACCATGAAACAGTGGCAAACCACTTTGCAGCTAAGCCATGAAAAGGGACAAATTATTATCACAGGGATAAAAATTCAAAGGGGGATATTCCAGGGTGACTCTTTATCACTACTGCTCTTTTGTCTTGCCATTAACCCATTAAACTGTCTACTTAATAGATTCGGTCATGGCTACAATTTGCCTCCCAGAAAACAACAAAGTGTAAAGACTTCTCATCTTCTGTTTCTGGATGATTTAAAACTGCATAGTTCATCAGATGAGGAACTGAAAGCACAAATGCAAGTGGTCAAAATGTTCTCAGATGATATAAGAATGTCATTTGGTCTTGATAAATGTGTAAAAGCAATGTTTAAAGCAGGAAAGTTGCAGCAAAGCAACCAGGCTGACTACAAACACCAGGAGGACCAAAATACACATATAAAGTTTAATTGATTAAGTGCTTTCATCTTCTACATCAGATACTTCATCAGAATTACAAAATCCACTGACAATCCCTCTTAAACAGAAGTAAAACCAACCCTATTGGTGGTACAAAAGTTGCCATAATAAATCACCATTCCAGTCTCAAAAGGACAAGATAAATGCACAGTAAGACAAGTTAGGTTAGACAGGGAAACATCAAAGTAAAATGAATTAAAATACACAATATAAAAATGTAAAACATCGCATATAAAAACATTTGGGTTGAATATGTTTCCCACAAATAAATAGTTATGAATTATAAATGTCTTGGATGCTTTTGCATCAACAATAAGCAAAGGGGGGGGGGGTCACCGATGCATTTATGAATCTTGGGGATGCAAAGACATTTCCACTGGCTAGGTTCATTGACCATTACACCAACACCAAGGGGGCCCTTGACAATCATCCATACCTATATAAGTACTTGTGAGATTTTCTTTCTAAGGTGTCTAATGATTTGTACACGGATGAGTGGATCTTTGTTACAATTGACATCCAAGATCGTTTTCTCAGTTATTCCCCATGAGAAAGGCATCGAGTGGTTCTATGACTTTTTGTGTAATAATTCTGAGTTTGATCATACCAAAATACTTTAAGAATGCTCATGGAGGCAATATTGAAAAACAACTTTATTATATTTGAAACCCAGTTATTTAGACAAAAAAAGAGTCATAGCAATGGGGTAGTGTGTGCCCAGGTCTTTGCTAATATAGTGTTAGCCCACTGGGGAAAAAAAATGGCATTTGCCTCTGAATTTACTGGATGTTGGTCCTTATATGGTCACTTTTTGGACTTCATATTTTTGGGACTGACTCCTAAGCTAGGTTAGAAAAGTTTTTTTCAGTTTTTGAATTCCACAATTCACTTTTTGAAGTTTACTATGGATGTACATACAACTTGACAGGGTAAATTATTTGGCTGTTTGTATTGTCAAGGACAGAACGTTGAAAAAAAATTGAGTCTACATTGTACAAAAAAACCCACCCATTCCAAATCCTTCTTACATTTTAATAGCTGGCACCCCTCCACCAAAAAAAGTCTTTGGTGAAGGGCAGTGTGTGAGGTTGTCCCATTTGGTAACCAACGATACTGCTTTCTGGGAGGAATGTGATAAACTATGAGAGATGTTGGGGAAAAAGAGGGTATCCCGATTTGTTTCTGAACAGCATTTTAAGAGAAGTGGAGAGAAGAAGACACCAGGGGCATTTTTCCCCTTTTGTAGTAACTATAAATAGAGGCCCGTGTGTAACGGGTCTATATTAGAACACCGAACATTCACAATGTCGAGTGTTCTAATATTGAACCCTACCAATCGAAAATACCAAACATCGAACGTTCAGAACAGCAAATTTTTTCCTAGGGAAAGAAATTTGCTGTTCCAAAGCACATACACACAACAGAAGCACACAAACAAACAACAATCCACACACATACACCTAACCCTACACTAAACTATACACACACCACTAACCATCCACTTACCTTAACCCAAACCCTAACCCTAAAGTCCGTCACTATCGCACACTCACCTCACCCGCGCCCTAACCCTAACTCACCTAACCCGCCCTAACCCTCATGTCCACACATTCGCACACATACCTAACCCGCGCCCTAACCCTAACTCACCTAACCCGCCCTAACCCTCATGTCCACACAATCGCACACATACCTAACCCGCACTCAATCGCACACTTACCTGAATCTGACCCGTAACTTTCCAATAGAGCCCTTAAAATACCGAAGCAACAGAAATGGACAACCAAATTCTTTCCCTAGGAAAGAATTAATTTTTCTGCTTCTTCAATATTTTCAGCATTCGCTGAAAATGGGTCACTATTAGAACACTCGACATTTTAAATGTTCGGTGTTCTAATATAGACCCTGTGTAACTAGGGTCTGTGACTCGATTGCAACCAACAGTCAGGGCCATTTTCAGAAAGCGTTGGTGTTACCTTAGAACCTGCACTTTGACAATATTCGATCAATTAAAAAATGGAGTCTTTTTGGGACTGACCAGGAGTATTTTAGTAAGATGGGGAAAAACAGTAATAGTATATAAAAAGGACATTTGTTTCAAAACCCTCCTTCAGTGACCCCAAACACATACACACTTGGCCAAGTGTAATGATGTTATTTTGAAGTGTGGCCATTGTTCACAATGTAAATATATTTTGGAAGCATCTTGCCTTTTCCTTGAAAGCTTTGGTGTAATCAGACTTAACCACAAGTACTGCTGTGACAGCAAAAGGATTATATATGTTGCTAAGTGTCAAATGTGTGAATGCTTTTATATTGGAAAAAATAAAAGGGCATTGAGAAGTACAATTTATCAACATTAATATGACAGTCTCAGAAAGGATGAAAGGAATGCCCTGTGCAAACATATTGAAAACCATCCCTCTCATTCTTTCAAGTACATTGACATTGACCATGTTAATTTAGGACCCAGGGGTGGACCATCTGATGAATTCCTTGAATACAAGGAACTCATTTGGCAGCTGAAATGCAATGCTACTGTTTTCCCAGGACTAAACAACATGATCTGTTTTAGCAGTGTGCTGAAATTAAAAGAAATGTTTGTTATTTAAGTTTTGTTCTACTGCTAATATTTTGTTTGAAACTGTTTAATCAAGTGGCCGATTTAAAAAAAAAAAATGGGTTTTTACCATTTTGCTTTTTAGTTATATGTCAAATGTTTTTAAAGATGTGTTTGTTGTGAATTTATTAAATGAAAAATATTTCTTTAAATGTATTCATTAACTCACTAAGGTGTAAGCCCCGGTGGTGCAGTGGTAGCATTATCGCCTCACAGCAAGAGGTTCTCCCGTTCTATTCTCGGCTGGAGTGCCTTCTGTGTGGAGTCTGCATGTCCTCCCCATGGTCAAGTGGCATTCGAAAGACATGCGTGAATGGGCGTGCCTTTGTTGAAGGTTGGGTGTCGAGCTGGCACCTCGGCACTGTAAAAATCTACTGCCAATCATTAGCAGACCGGAGTTCCGCTGTGGCGACCCCTAACCAGGATAAGCCAGAAGAAGAGGAAGAAGAACTCACTAATTGTTCTGGTCATGTGGTTGTTAAATGTTGTAAAGCTGGGTTTTCCAGACTTGATGTTATTCTGATAAAGTCCACTGTACCTGGATGAAAGCGCTAAATTTGTTTATTAAAGTGAGGTGCATCAGTTTGTGGTTTGGCTGTCTTTCTTTGTTTTATTAATGTACTTTTAACATAAAAAAGTCTTATTTCAAAATGTAATAGTTCCAGAAATGCATTGGATTCAAACACTGAGTGAAGCATTTTGTGCAGTGCATTTGCTGTCATTTCATTCTAGAAGTAAATGGTTTATTGATTATTATCTATCAGAGAAAAAATCAATTGTCTGTCTCATCCCAGCTCACACCCCATTTCTATGCTACTCTCCCATCTTGGCTGAGTGACAGCTGTGATCTCACCTGTCTAATAACATTCTTGTTCCCTTGAAGCCCCAGCTAGGTACAGTTGCTTGTACGTTAAACTGCATCTGGCAGTATACATCATCGTTAAGTTTTAAATGCAAATTGAAGGCTGTTCTCTTACTGTTTTATTGCCTTTTATCGCTGAAGCAGTTTAATAGTGCTTTTGTGAAGCAGTATAAAACCATAAAGTGCTGTGCATTAGGGAAGGGTGAGTAATAAATATTAGATCTTGAATACGACCATTAATTATCTGCATATTTTGCATTATCTGAGAGCCTGTATGTTTGGAAACTGTTTAATAAAACAAGTTGAATGTTTGTTTGTGAGAAGTCTCTTTTCCACTTGTTCTACAAATTAATACCATTGCCTTGATTATTCTAAGCTAGCAATGTATAAATCTGATTTATATGATGTTAAAATAAGCAACATGTTCCAAAAGTCTTCTGCAGAGGATTTACTTAGAATTCATAATTTGATCATTATCAGTTTGTGTCAGGTACAAAATCGGAATTGTGACAGAGTGCTCTTTTTTATGTTTACATGGTCTTCAAAGTTCACTACAATTCTGAAGTCTATTTTATAGATTAAAAACAGATACCATTTCATGCTGACTTTGAAGAATGTAGAATCTGTAATGTCAGGTGTAAATTGACTACCACTGTATTTCTGGTATGCAGTTTTATAGTATTTTACAGTAACTGTCATTTATAGTAGAAGAAAAAAAGTCATGTAGAAAAAAGAATTGAAATAGCGACACAAACTAACTTCCACCCAAAAAGATGTACTCTTGTTTGGGTATCTGCAGTCTATATCCATATAAAAGGGAAACCAGTGTCCTAAGTAACACGTTTAGGATTTCACTGAATTTAGGTTATTCACTAGAATGCAGTCTTCTCTACAAAGTTGACCAACATTTGGCTAAATGTCGGTTTGTCTGGGAAAGGTTTCAATTATTTTTTTTCTGTTGGGAGCTTCATCCTTCCCAAGCTTCTCATGCAGCTGGCATCCATTGTACTTATTACAAATCATCAGTGGGAATTGCTTCACCATGAAAGCAGGGGACCCCCATTCTCTAAACAAATATTTGGCTGCTCTGTGAAATTCAGGATTTTATCAAATTACATTCAATTGAATGGCCTCCTACTCTTATTATCAAACATTTAAACAATAACAAAAACAGCAACTTGAAAGGAAAAACCCATCTTCAGATATTTCCATCCTCTAAACAAGATTTTCAAAGCTCTTCTGAGTTTAGGATTTGGACTTATTGCATACATGTGAACTGCTTTCTCGCACTCATTAACACACATTTAAACTACACAATAAACTGCAAGCTTTATGATGTAACTAGACAAAAAAATAACCTCACTTGAAGCAGAAAATGCTGCTGGAACACATGGACATTTCATACATATTGAGCACTTTCATCTCTACAGTAGCTTGAGACTTCTTCAGAACAAACTACGAGGAAGGGCACATCAAAATAAATACAGAGTGTAAAACGTGATTTCAGAAAACTCCCAATCTGATGTATTGGAAAAAAATCAATAAAGCCTGGAAGAATAATAAACCCATGTTTTATTTAAGTAAAAAAAAAACATATTTTTTATATAAGTAAAAAAACAGGGAATTGTTATGGCTAGGCTTGTATAGGCCCTAGGCCCGATAGCCTAGTACCAACCTATGAACCTTATAAACATATTTATTATGACATCGTGCAAATAAAGCAGTCAAATTTGGAACATATTTATCAGTTCCATTTAATAACTAAGCAAGTAAAAATTCTGAATAAAAAGTAGAATGCCTTCAGCTTGGAAATAATATTCTACAGATCAAAATTTCAAGGATGGACAATTCAAACCTAATAAATCACTGTCGATCTAGAAGCTTGTTTGAGAAAAAATATAATTGCAGATGGTGTCATGTCCCAAAAGAGTGAGACCTAACATATTCTCATGAATTCTCTGCCCACAAGATTATAGCTGAATGTTTACACTTGGGCTTATGCTTAATGTTAGACATTGGATAATAATACACTATCCAGAGACACTCGAGTAGGGGTTAACAAGATAATGATGTGATAGTTATAATGAAACTACTGCCATTAGGTGTTAAAATCATCATCTAAGACAGAAAACAAAAGTTTTGGTAACCCAAGCATGAATATTAGATTTTAAGAAATACCAGATAAAACCGGTTAAATGAAAACCCTGTGTTAACATTTATAATGTATTATGGAGAAAAGGTATATATTTTTGGAAATGCTATGCCCAGCTATTCTAGACATTACATTTGTATGGTTAAAGCTCACTTTCACTTTCTTTAAGTTAGGTGAGACAGTCACTTAAATCCACTAATATACTTTGCTTCTTATTTTACTGTAGCACAGTCCCAGTGGAAGGGAGTTCTCATGTATAGTTTGTACATTATGTTATAGTGTAATTTAATTACTCTGCTGTTGTGTGTGTGTGTGTGTGTGTGTGTGTGTGTGTGTGTGTGTATGTATGTGTGTTCATTGTTGTTTTATTTTTAATAAAGCATATTAAGACACTATTACAAATATGATTAAGATATGTGACGTGCATTTAACATAAATAGATTGAATAAAGCAAGAAAATATTAAAAAATTCAAATGTTTACAGTATTTAGCGTCTTCGTATTCAGCTATTCAAGAATTGAGGTCCTAAAATCTAATTCACTAAACCAAAATATTTATATATAAACCTCTCTAGCAATGTCTACAGGTATTGCATAAATAATTTGTGAATTTATACAGTTATCAAACTTTATCTTTATCTTAGAACCAGCTTGTCCTGATATGATTCATTTTTAGTAAAACTTTTTAATGGTCTAAGATGAATGGTTTCAACTTTATTTTGCTAGAAGTCTTGTGAGCTGCAAGGCCCCAACAACAATCTTTCTGCTATCAAAGTCACAACCAGAAATAAATATTTTTTTTATTACTAAATCACTTTTTGAGCATCCATTCTCTTACTGATGTCTATTGCAACAAATAGTTCCTTAAAATCCCATACATTCTCATGGATCAGTTAATTTTTTATCTCAGTCCAACTGATGCTTGCAGTGAACGTACTGGAATTATTTACTCAGAACCTGTTAGATCAAAACCCATTATATTTTTCTGAAACACATATACTCTATTATATCCTACTGTCATGCACATCCCATTGTATCTTACAATTACTGCTAATAAGGATCCCTATTCCAATAAGATTCAGAGAAATAAGCAGCATTAGCAGCTTTCTAGGAACATATTAGAGGTAAAATGCAAGGCTTCTGGTCAAATAATTGTTAGCACCCAACCCTTGTGTCAGAAAATGGGCAGCATTCAAGATACATATACTGACACACTTGGCATTTAGAATGTACTCTTTATACTACATAAGTTGCAGCATAATCAAAAACTATAGTCTTTACTGAAACAACTAGCTGATATTCCACTTTAGGATAATTATTGTAAATGTATCCAATGTACATGAAAAGAGTATACCAAATTTAAAAAAGTCTTAAATATATAATGAAGGAATTCCAGTCTTCCTTTCAGACACTCTAGGTATTATATGCAGATCAAGATGGAAGCATAGTATCTGATATTGTTAATCCTCGTTCATTCCTTACGTATGGGTGTCGGTTCCGACCTTGGAACCAAACCGGACATTTTCCAAGCTCGCGCCAGCTACAAACTCTCGAGCTAAAACTCTTACCCAGAATTTCCCTCTCCCTGTTACCTCAGATTTCTTTAGCCGCATCGCCATTCTGTCGTGTCAAGCTACTTCTCTTGAGCTAAGTACAATATTTGTCATTCTAGTCTAAAACAACTTTTTCTCTCGGAAAAGTTTCTAAATTGTTTTCTCTTACCTTATTGCATTTAGCAACATTCTCTTCTTAAAAATTTTCAGTCTTTTTACCGCAAGGTATTTTCTTCTATACCATCGTTGGTAGACCCCTTTTCTTCATTACCTTCGGGTATTTCTTGTACCATTGCTGTTATTCTTTCTGATTTCATTCTTTTATATCATGGATAAAAAAGGTAGTCCAGGATTTAATAGATGTTCAGATGGTGGACATAAATTACCTACTTCAGATGCACATTCTCTGTGTGTCTTTTGTTTGGGTGTGCCTCAATTATCAGTTGATCCGCCCTGTGGAATTTGTAAGAACTTCTCTAACAGGATGTTGATTGAGAGGAAAAATAAATTGTTACTAAAGGGGCTACTCAAATCTCCTTTTTCAAAGGCTGTTTCTGGGTCAGAGGTTTCAACCCCTCCAAGATCCCATAAGAAAAAGACTGATGATCTTTCAAAGGCCAAATCTCTTCCTTCGTCCCTGGCTGGGGACTCCCATCAACCGAGACCCAAGAAGACTAAGCTTTCTATTTCCGATCTGACTTTTTCAGCTCCAGTGCTTTCGGTGCCTACTAGCGTGCCCTTTACCGTATCGGTACCAAGGGGCGCCTCGGTTCAGACCTGTCTACTGGCACCGAATATCCTTGTCAGCACAGACTGTAACCACATTGGCTCCGATACCTTACCCAGAACCGACAACTCAGTTACTGACAGCGATTTCTTCGGTCCCAGCCTCGGCACAGACTACCACTTCTGCACCGACCTGTCAGTGCAGACAATGACTTCGGCACCAATGATTTCCTCGGTGCAGACACCTGTAGTACAGTCTCTTATGGCACCGTTGTTTTCAGTGCAGACTGGTGATGTGGGCACCGAGCTTGTCCCATCTGTGGATAGACCTGACTCCCCCTCAGCCGTGTCCGTGAAATCCACTAGAAGCGTCTCTGAACATGACGTGTTGCATCTTGTGGATCAAGTGCTTTTGGCAAGAGGTATCCCTTCCACCAGGACCTGTCCTTCCTTGGGAGGTGATCGCTCTTTGCCAAAGACCCCTACTTATTCTCCTCCTTCATTGCCTTTGAAGCCCCTCTACGGTTCCCTTTATGGACCTCACTAAGGAACCGCAGTTGCCTTTGTGGCAGGAGAGTTTTGCTACAACCCAGGATGTCAGCTGTGGTGTACGTAATTTGGTGTTTCACAGCCATCTAGGGACTCTGAGTTGGCAGGCTGTGCCACTTAAGGGAGGGGTGACCCCTGTCCAGGACACTCACCCCTCTTCAGGTGGACCGGCCTTCCAGCTAATGAAGAAGGCTTTGGCATCTGCTGGTGATACTGTGCTGTCAAATCTCCCTGCCCTCCTCTGGTCCGCTATGTACACAAGTCACTCCTAGTGGACACCAGGCGCAAGGGCCCCAGGATGTACTCCCACAGGAAACCCCTTTTGCGTTGTCTTCCCCAGTTTCTCCCTCTGAGGAGGTTCATGCAAAAGCTCGTTCAAGAGGAAGCACATGGACTTCACAGAGGAGTCCCTTACTGAAGACACAGTCTTTGATGGGGAAGGATCCCCCCACTCACCCTCTGAGGTATCCTTTGGTAATATCCTCAAATTCCTTAAACAGAGAGGTGACTGGCAGCCCTCTAACCCAACTACTGAAGAGTCTGTGTTCCTGCAGGCTTTTTGCACCTGGCCCCCTACCTCCTGGGTTACTCCACCTGCCGACGAACTGGTCCAGCTCATCGTGCAGCGTGCGTGGAAGGCTCCTGACACCATTGAGGCCATTCCCCGGAGGCCAGATAAAATTTTTTCCCCTCCTGCTACTGAGCCCCATTGGTCCAAAGGTGGTCTTGTAGATGCTGTGGTGGTGACGGCCGCAACCAAGAAGGACCTAGGCGAAGAAGAAAGCCAGACTGTCCATCCGCCAAACAAAGAGTCATGGGCTCTGGACAGAATAGGGAAGTGTACTTTTGCATCAGCGACCTTTGCAATCAGGTCCCTGAATTATATGGCACACTTCACCAGGCTTCAAAGGGATTTAGTATCTGAGCTCTCTGAAACTTTGGCTGGTGCCGTGTCTGATGAGGTCCGTGACAAAGTGGCCTCTCATCTGGCTACCATTGAATCGATATCAAACTCCTCCAAGCGCCTGATATCTCACGCATCAGAAGGAGCAGCTAGAGAGGCGAGTTCAGGCATTGTTTTGGTTCGGCATGCCTGGATGCGCTTATGTAATTTCGCGGAACCCTTCAAGGCGTCCTTTCTCAATGCTCCCATCAAAGCCTCTTCACTGTTTGGACCCAAAGTTAAAAGCACACTGGCCAGATGTGAGCAGGACGGTAAGACCCTTTCTGCTGTAGGTGTCCATTATTCTTTCCCTCAATGTGCTTTCTCCAGAAACCAGAAGAGTGGGAAGATATGGTACAAAAAGTCTCAGGGTCCTTTCCCTGACACACAGGCCGAGTTCTGCCCTAGAGGCAGAGGGGGAAAGTCACAGGGAAGACACCCTTTTCGGGGCAGAGGGGGTCCGTGTAACCAGGGTTCCAGGGACTCTCTTCCTGGACAATCCTATCAGCGCTCCTGAAGAGCGGCCCAACTCCTTTCCTCCGGAGGTGGTTGGGGGTCTTTTCTCCTTATACTCTTCTGCCTGGCTAACCATCACCACCGACTCTGGGGTACAAAGGATAATAATCAGAGGTTACCATATCCCATTCGATCTTTGCCCTGCCCCCCCCCAACAAACTTACCCGACGTTCCACCCAGTCAAAGGGAAGAAGCACACTAGAGATAGCAAAGCTACTAAGAAAAAGAGTCATCCAAATAGTCCCTCCAGACCAAATAGGATCCAGATTTTACTCAAGACTATTTTTGGTGCCAAAGAAAACCGGGGACTGGAGACCAATTTTGGATCTCAGTGTATTGAACAAGTTTGTAAGAGTACAAAAATTACGGATGGTCACAATACAGTCTATCCTCCCACTTTTGGAAAAAGACGATTGGATGTGCTCGATAGATCTTCAAGATGCATACTACCACATAAAAGTGGACAGGCCATCAAGAAGATGTCTGTGCTTCCATGCGGGATCCAGTCACTACCAGTTCAGAGTACTGCCCTTCGGACTCTCTACAGCCCCCAGAGTGTTCATAAAGGGCATGGCAGTCGTCACAGCTCACTTGCGACTACAAGGATTCCAGGTGTTTCCATACCTAGACGACTGGCTCATCTCCGCCCCCACCAGACATCTATTGAAAGAAGCCCTGGCATACTCTCTCCTCATTTCAGAAAGGCTAGGCATAACCATAAACTGGCAAAAATCCAATCTCACCCCATCTCAGTCCACAGAATTCATAGGGGTCATATTGGATACAAAGAATTGCAAAGCATCCATTCCAGAGCACAGAAGTCTAAGGATAAAGCAACAACTGATCCCATTCCTTTCAAGGGAGAAATTCACAGCTCACTCTGTCCTACAGCTGTTGGGTTCCATGGCAGCCTCCATCACCTGTATCCCCCTGGCCAGGTTTCACATGAGGCTTCTACAATGGCTACTGCTCACCCAGTGGTATCCTTTTCAGCATCCTCTTTCAGCCAAGATTCGAGTAACTCACAGGTGCAAACAGGATTTAAATTGGTGGATGACCCACAACCCATCACAATGGTATCACACCTTCTCCCCCCAGCAGCCCAAGGCTACAGTGACCATGGACACCTCCCTGATGGGGTGGGGGTAGGGGGGCTATGTCAGGGTCAGACAGTCCAAGGCACTTGGTCCGAATTGGAGGCCCAGCTGCATATAAATGTTCTGGAGCTGAGGGCAGTGCTTCTGGCGTTGCAAGCATTTCATCCCCTGTTGCCGTCTGGGAATATTGCGATACAATCAGACAACATGGCAGTGGTCTGGTACATCAACAAACAGGGTGGAACCAAATCTTACCCACTTTGTCGAGAGGCCATGAGGGTATGGCAAAGGGCGATGGCTACCAACCGTTTTCTTCTAGCAATGCACATTCCTGGGAGTTCCAACATGATAGACTCAGCAGGTGCATTCTACAACCTCACGAGTGGTCGCTGAATCCCTTGATAGCAGCAGAAATCTTCCACTGCTGGGGCTGTCCTTGCTGCAACCTCTTTGCATCCCTGACCAACTACAAATGCAGCAGTTACCTAGCCCTGATTCCCCCTCTGAGACAGTCACCCAGGGACACTGTAGTCCATGATTGGCCCTCGGGTCTTCTTTATGCTTTTCCATTTCTTCCCCACATTCCCCAGTTTCTGAAGAAAGCCCATCGTTTTGAAGAGCAAGGTGATCCTCATAGTACCATATTGGCCTCGTCAGATTTGGTTCCCCTTACTTTGGCCTCACCTGATAGATCAACCATGGATCCTCCATCCAACCACGGGGTTGATCTCCCATCCACAGAATCTGATTCATCCCAACTTGGACAGCCTGAAGCTCACAGCTTGGCTCATCCAATTCCCTTGATTGCCAGGCAGAATGATCTTTCTTTACCAGTACGGGACATTCTTATTACATCTCATAAGTCTTCCACTAGAATTACTTATCTAAGCAAGTGGAAAAGATTTACCTGTTGGCTGAAAGAAAAGCAAGTAGATCCTTTTTCAGCACCAGTGTCGATAGTACTAGAGTATCTAGCCGATCTATTCCAATTGGGTCTATCGGCCTCTACTATTAGAGTTCATTTGGCTACAATATCTAATTTCCATGAGGGTGTCCAAGACTCCTCTCTTATGTCACACAAATTATGCATGACCTTCTTAAAAGGTGTGAATCATCTGAAGCCCCCTTTTAGAGAACCTATTCAACCATGGGACCTGTCATTAGTTCTACAAGCTCTGACACTGCCACCTTTCGAGGCAGCTTCTTCATGTGACGTCATATATTTGTCATGGAAAACCTTGTTTATGGTCGCCATTATTTCTGCCAGACGTATCTCTGAGCTTCAAGCCTTATGCATCAAGAGTCCATACTTAATTTTTCATAGAGATAGAGTGTCTTTGAGAACTAATCCTTCCTTTCTGCCAAAAGTGATCTCTGAAATGTCCATTAATCAATCCATTGAATTGCCAGTTTTCTTCCCCAATCATTCAAACAGAGGAGAGTATTGCCTACATACCCTAGATATTCACAGGCAAATTTGCTTCTACTTGAATAGGACTAAGGCCTCTTGTAAATCATGATGCCCAGTTATTTTTGGCCTATTCTGGACCTAAATTAAGATGTGCTGTTGCTAAGGTCACATTGGCTAGATGGTTGAAAGACCTTGTGACCTTCATTTATACGCAACATAATATTCCTTTGCCGACTATCATCAAGGCTCATTCGACAAGGTCGGTGTTAACTTCTGCTGCCTTCCATGCCAGAGCTTCTTTACATGACATCTGTGCAGTTGTAAACTGGGCTACGCCTCATACCTTCATCAATCATTACAAATTGGATTTGGCCTCCAGGGGAAGAGCATCTTTTGGTTCTATGGTGCTCAGGAATGTCCTTCCATGAGAGTCTCCCAGGAATAGAGGTAGCTGGGGACTCTGTCCCATATGTAAGGAATGAACGAGGATTAACAATATCAGATAAAGAAGTTATGTCTTACCATAACATTCCATCTGTATTGTTGATCCTCGTTCAGTCATTATGACCCTCCCTGCTTCCCCCTCCTGTGGCTTCTAGTGGATTTAACCATCCGGTTCATTTAGGTCATTTGAACAGAGGTAGCCTCTGCCTTCTTTTGACTTGCAAACTCAATCTGAGGTAACAGGGAGAGGGGAATTCTGGGTAAGAGTTTTAGCTCGAGAGTTTGTAGCTGGCGCAAGCTTGGAAGATGGCCGGCTTGGTTCCCAGGTCAGAACTGATACCCATATGTAATGACTGAACGAGGATCAACAATACAGATGGAACGTTATGGTAAGATATAACTTCTTTTTTTGCTGGGAAAAGAAAAAAAGCTGCATTAGTTCCATTAATGATTCTAGTACATCAGTCACGAACCAGGACTTTCTTCCAAATAAATTGTAACAGTTTTAACAAGTTATTCTCCTCATGCACGAAAATCTTAGGTTTTGAAAGCGAATAATATGCAGATATGGACTGTAGCTATCCAGCTGATTTCTGAGTTCAACAAACATTGATGTAATTAAAGCTGTGGTCAAACAGTAGGTCAACAGCAGAGTTTTTAGACCAGCCTTACTACTACACAAGCTTTATTTGCAGTTTTCAGGCTTACAAGCCCCACACTTGGTCAGAAAAATGCTATGAACCAGTATTCATGGCTGAATAACAGATGAATACTTTGTCCCTAAAATTACTAGGATGGACCTACTACAGTAATTTACCTACAAAAATATTGAAAATGATGGCATATATCCATACACAAAATCTCCAACTTGTGTTCTTGCTGTTGACTTGAGTAATTTTTAAAAAATGAAGCAAAGGGCAGTGTAGATTTTATTTATTAGAAACAGTCGTGTTACTCCCAAGTAGCAGAGGTCTGTCAGATTCAGAGTTATATGAATAAAATCCCTTTGGTACAATAGTATCTTTAGAATTCCACAGACTCCATTAATTTTGAATAAGCAGGAGGGTAGATTTAAAGTACCGGATCCAGAATTATCTATGTTAAAATATTATATCACCAACATAATTCAGTGGCACAAAGCAATTTACAAACATTTTAAACAGATTGTCACACAAACTCTCCATCTTTTGTGATATTGCATCCACCACTTACCAATATTTTATACTTTCACCCATGTTCTGACATTCTTACGTTTAAGTTACATTAATTAATAACTGCTTATTAAATGCGCAGCTATGCCTTACTGTGATCATGGGCCTTCACATAAAACTAGACTTGAAAATCTGTCACAAACCTTTATGTAAGCCAGGAGTAAATGCCACAAAGACTAGAGTGTGGAATGTTTGCCATCAATGTACTCAAAGATGTTTGTGACCTCCATCAAAGGCAGTAACCAGATTACTCTAGAAGCAGAATCAAGAAATATATAACTTGCTTTTTTTTGCTGGAGACTGTTAACTTTGGAACTTATACAGACATTTTATCATATAACCAAGGACACATCATTCAACAAAAAATATTCCAGAGGCATTACTAGTCTCTTCAATCAATGGCACATTTTTCTTATGAACTGTCTGACTGGCAAACATTTGGATACATTGGTGAATGGTCTCATATGTAGTGGGACTGGCTTTACCTAAATTCATAGTATGTTACAACAAATATTTGCTGGAGCCAATATTGTGACTATACTTAGATATTAACTATCATTTATAGATTTTAGATAGGAAAGCGGGCCTTTATAATGTCTCTTTCAAACTTTTAATTATTACATCCTCAGCTACAGCTAAAAATTATCTTCAGTTATTTGAACCAGATACTACACCCAGGTTTCTGTCTTAGTACTTGGTAAGGAATCTTTCTTGATCTTTGATCATCCTGTTTTCACCATAATCAGGAAATCTTTCTTTCTGGCCCAGTTAATTTCCAAGGAGAAAACCCCCTCAAGATCCAAGGAGGTCATCTCATCACTGAACTATTCCCTTGTGAGACTCGTCATTGAAAACAGTGCCCCCTTTGATAAGTATGTTGCTCAGCTGAAAAGGCTTCAAAGATTTCTAACCAAGTAAAGTTTGTGTCTTTCGGCTTTTTCCCGGTTAGGGGTCGCCACAGCGGAACTCTGGTCCCCTAATGATTGGTAGTGGATTTTTATGTACCGGGGCTACCAGCCCTGACGCACAACCTTCAATGAAGGCATGCCCCATTCACGTATGCCTCCACACAGAAGACGCTCTAGCTGAGAATCGAGTGGGACAACGCCTTGCTATGAGGCAACAACGCTACCGCAGCACCACCACCGCAGTATTTCGGCTTTAAATCCTTTAACTAACATGATAGGTTAGTGCTATTCTCTTTATACTCAACAGACTACCAGCTGCTCCAAGGTGACCTATGTCTCACTTTTTGAGTCATGAAAGACCTAGTCCTAATCCTATTTGAACTTCTGTTTCTTTAAATAAATAATGTAACTGTAAATAACCACAGTACTGACCTAACCCTATAACAACAAATACACATAACTTGCAGGAGAGAGAGGGCCTTGACTCATTGTATTCCCAGCATATGGAATAAGTTGCCACTGCAAGTCAAAGTTAATACCTTGGCTTCCTGCCTGTAAGGCTTTGCTTAGTGACTGGATGAGTAAACACAAATTTACCTCAAGGCTGTAATGAATATAATGAATCTTCCAACTGCTGAGGTGAAACTGCCGAATCAAAAGAACAGAAACAGTAAACTGTGACAGATGAATCACCAAGGCTAACGCTGTGTATCAAATAACTGAAGAAATATAGCTGGTAGTCTTGTCCACAAAAAAACATATCAGATATCCGTTTAAAATAAAATAAATTTAATATCCTCTGTTTAAAAAAAGAATAAAAGTCCCTTGATGTTCACAGATGATAAGCGCTTTCGAAATAATCTTCATCAGATCGTGATAGAAAAATGGGACATCCATTTACTTTTATAAAAAAAATTTTGTATTTAATCAGCCAATGCTGACTTGTCAGTTTTATCCAACAAATTATCGTGCTTTCCCATCCTGTTTTAGATATTCAGGACCAATGAAGGTCTCCTATTATTGACACACCTCCATAATCATTATAGGTGTGTTTCTTGTCTAAGATGCAAATTAGCTGAGAGTGTTAAAGAATGAAATTTCATGATGGTCCATTTTAACCAACCACAATCATGTATGCACGTATTTATCAGTGTAGTGTCTCCCACCTTCATTTGTAAATACAATATGTGGATTTTTTCAGTTCTTTTACTTAGCAAAATTTGTGCATATACTTCACACAAAGTGAGCATCCTTCATTGCCCTGCACAAGAAGAGTCTTCCCATAACTCTTAATTGTAGTGCATTTGCTGCTCTTAAAAGAGCGTCCTTAGGGCAGACTGATCATAGCTTCATGTTCCTTACGAACAGGCTAAATGCCAAACCAAAACGGAATTTAAAAATCCTATAATGTCAAATGTCCTTGCAATTACTGATAAGAATTTCTATCGTGACTGCAACCGATCCCAAATCGTAGAAAATGGTATGTAGAAATTTAATGAAAGTTACCATTCGCCATCTCATACATTGCATCTCTGCCACACATGCTGAAATATATGAATGTTCTTCCAAACTGTGAAGTTTTCATAATTCCATTTATTGATATTCTAAAGTAAATATCTTTGAAAGATGACCTTCAAAGCTTGATAGCTTATGCAAATTAGTTGAATAATTAGACGAATCAGAGCCTTGATTTCACTGTTCCAAAAAATTCAGTACCCAATGATATTGAAGATCTTTAATACTTTTCATAGGGTTTTCTACTCTGACTGTGACCAATTGCAAGTTAATCAGCCTTACATGGAAGGTATTGAAGGAAAATGCCGTATACCCTCGCAATGGTTCAGCAACGTATTCTTTCGTTTTATTCATAAAAGTAAAGATGATCGGTCGCAATCACAATAGTAATTCTTATCAGTAATTGCAAGGACATTTGATATTATAGGAATTTTAAATTCAATTTTGGTTTGGCATTTAGCCTGTTCGTAAGGAACATGAAGCTATGATCAGTCTGCCCTAAGGACTCTCTTTTAAGAGCAGCAAATGCAATACAATTAAGAGTTACGGGAAGACTCTTCTTGTGCAGGGCAATGAAGGATGCTCACTTTGTGTGAACTTATATGCACAAATTTTGCTAAGTAAAAGAATTGACAAAATCCACATATTGTATTTACAAATGAAGGTGGGAGACACTACGCTGATAAATACGTGCATACACGATTGTGGTTGGTTAAAATGGACCATCATGAAATTTCATTCGTTAATACTCTCAGCTAATTTGCATCTTAGACAAGAAACACACCTATAATGATTTTGGAGGCGTGTCAATAATAGGAGACCTTCATTGGTCCTGAATATCTAAAACAGGATGGGAAAGCACGACGATTCGTTGGATAAAATTGAAATGCACAAGTCAGCATTGGCTGATTAAATACAAAATTTTTTTATAAAAGTAAATGGATGTCCCATTTTTTATCATGATCTGATGAAGTTTATTTCGAAAGCGCTTATCGTCTGTGAACATCAAGGGACTTTTATTCTTTTTTTGAACAGAAGATATTAAATTTATTTTATTTTAAATGGATATCTGATGTTTTTGTGGACAAGACTACCAGCTATATTTCTTCAGTCATTTGATACAAGGCTGTAATGAATGGCACTGGTTAATTTGGGAGGCGAACACTATTAAGTGTTCAAAAAGGGTGGTGAGAACAATTAAGCAAATCTACTTAAAGGTGTATATGGCTAGGTATTATATGGTTCCCATGATCCTTTTTTAGTTTTGCTGTTATGTTTCTATGAGTGTATAATATTTTAATAGCTCTTTGAGTAGCTCATTTGGAGGAAATGATGGAATAAACATCTATCTTATTTCCTTCTTAAACTTCTTGCAATTTTTCTTTTGCCTCTTCTATCATTTCATGCAGTAGTTCACATAGACAAGCAAATAAGGAGGAGCGGAACCAGTGTGGGGCACAATGGAAACAACATATTCTATGCAGTTGTTATAGGCAGAAACATTCCTCATGGGTAGGAAGCATATAAGAAAGTAATAGTATATTTTGAACTGTAAATGAAGGAGAAACAAAATTATTGTTGAGTGACCTTAACGTGTCACATTTTAAGCCATCTTGGGCATTAAAATAGGCAACCATTTAGAAATAAGTCAAGTACTGTCCCATTTTGTCAGAGTCTGCTCGTATGTCCAAGACTGTAAGTTTGATTGGTTGAATTGTCTGTTTAATTTGTTGGTGACTGAATAACATTGGAATTAAAGTGTCAATCGATATGTTTTACTTACACTTTAGAAACCTGTTTGAAATATTTCCTCATAAAAAGGTTATTGAACAAATTAGATATGCTTAGAGTAGGTCTTAGGGTGGCATAAGGGCATAATATATTCGACAGACAGTAGACTTCCATATGGAGAGTAGGAAGTTTATTAGTAAAGTAGGATCAATATACTCTCCAGAAATGGTTCATTCTTGTGGAGTGCCTTAGGGGTAATTTTGGTACCTTTGTTCATATTAGAATGAATACTTTTATTGATGAATATCTTCTGTCTGTGATAGTAATCTATGCAAATGATGTTCCACTATTTAGTAGTAACAAAATAAATATTATAGTTACAAAATATTGTTTTTCTTCTTCTTTTGGCTTTTCCCGGTTAGGGGTCACCACAGCAGAACTCCGGTCCGCTAATGATTGGCAGTAGATTTTTTTATGGGTGCCGAGGTGCCAGCTCGACGCCCCACCTTCAGCGAAGGCACACCCATTCTACGCATGTCTTTTGAACGCCACTCGACCGCGGGGAGGACATGCAGACTCCACACAGAAGGCGCTCCAGCCGGGAATCGAATGGGAGAACCTCTTGCTGTGAGGCAACAACTCTACCGCTGCACCACTGCGGCTCACCATTTAAAATATGCATAAAAAATTATAATTTAAATACAAACTTGAGAAAAAAAAGCAATTGTATAGTGCTTTTTCATATTAGGCTTGAATCTAATAATAAAGAAGAAGATAAGACTGCTGCAGACTGGGTAATAGGTTTGCATATCTAGAGTATAAAATAGATACCTTTCTTGCTTTTTCTCAACAATTAGTTACGGATGGTAAGTTAATTTGCACCATTATAGTCTCTGAGTAGAAGTCTGATGAAGTTGAGAAAAGTCCTGCTTTATCTGGGGTAAGATTATTGTTTGTTAATATCTTGCGGATGCAGCTGGACTGCCCTGTGAAAATTAATGGTAATTTGTTACTCTTCTTAGATTTATGACTGATTCAAGTATTATAACTCATCAGTATTCGTTATGTGAAATTAATAGGAACCATCATTAAGAGATTTACTAGATTTTAAACTATGTAGGTTGTAAGGCAAGAAGTTTCACAATTTCCTGCCAAGTAAATTAAAAAAAAATTATTTTTGTAAAAACTGGGGAGGTGCAAAGATGTAAAGCATGTTTATACTACGAGCGCACAGGTGCAGCAGTAGCTTTGTCGCCTCACAGCAAGTTCTCCGTTTCAATTCTCGGCTGGAGTACCTTCCGTGCGGAGTCTGCATATCCTCCCTTCATTCATGTGGGTTTTCTGTGGGTACTCCAGTTTCCTCCCACATTGCAAAGACGTGTCTGGAGCATTTCTCCCCGGGGCCTCCGCTGAAAATTGGCATTGTTCCAAGTCAGACTTTCCTGGTGAACAAATGTTAAAAAATAAAATAAATTAAATGTTTTCTTTGGTAATTTCCTTACATAAAACAGGGACATTTCAACAGTCCATAGTACCCACAAAATGAGATTTTATAATGAATGATTTAAAGGTATGAATGTTTCTTATATTGTTTTTAAAAAGCTGCCAAAACAGTATTTTCTGGAGAAATATGCAAGTCTTGCAGTGTAATTTTACATTGCTTGTGTGGACTTTGTAAAATGATGCTTTCACATGTAAAATGATGCTTTCACATTAAAAAAAGAAAGAAAAGAAAAAAATGAATGTAAGAAAAGGTAACTGTTTTGTTATGCATTTGTTACTTAATAGCTCATCATTTAAGTTTGTAATTAATTTTCTTTGAAACAGCAACTGCTGCTGGAGTTGCAACAGTTTACAATTAAAATGCTTGTTGTTTATTAAATAAGAATACTTTTCTTAATGAATGTAGGTTTAAGTTAAAGTAATACTAATTTGAATTTACTTCTCTGTTTTTGTCTCAGGAGTTATTTGTGGCAACCAGTTGCCTGGCCCCCGTGATGTCCACTTTTCCTCCTGGAATTTGAGGAATACCCTGATTTGGAAGCCAGGAGAGGACACAACAAAGGATGTGGAATATATTGTGCAATACAAAATGTAGGTATAGCATAATAGCTCTTTGTATATTGTTTGGGAGTAGTGGTGCTCATTTACAGTATGTTTTGAATTCTGTTTTGTGCCATTAAGGAAAGTGACGGTTTACTTGCATAGTTGCCCAGTTTACCAGTATTGAAGTGAGTAGCAAAGTTAAAGTTTATTTTTTTTTCTCTACATACAGAGAAGATATCTGTAAACTTTTGTCAATGAGATTTGACATACACAAGTGCATTGGCATGAGCAACAAATAGAAATATTTTAAGTGGGACCCCTTTTCTGAAGTTAAAAGTATTAGCCAAAAGCCTTCAGTGAAATATTTCCTAGAGACCCTGCATAAGGAACTAGCAAATAGAAAAATAAATTTTAAAATCAAGATCTTTTTTAAGTCACACTTATAATATGAAAGAATTACAGAAGTCATTCAGAATCCCAATTTTGTGATCCATAAAAAATGTACCACTTTATTAAAATGGTGTAAATATGACATATTTTGTCCACATCAGCTATTTTCTATAGTTGAAGCAAAATTTCTCATTTCTCGACAAAAGGCCATTTGCCATTTTTTCTTTTGTGGGGAGAGATCAAGCCCCTACCCCTGAATCATCCTGACACAGGATTTGAGAGGGTACCCTATACACAACCCTGACACAGTTATTGTGACTGTGGGGTAGCACCAGATCGGAGCTGTAAACATAAAGTGAGTATTGCACTAATCTCTGAAGTTCATGGAAATAAGTAAGTGGTAGGGTGAGGCCCCCCCCCCCCACACACACACACACACACACACACACACACACACCCTCCAAGGGGAAAATCTAGCCTGCTTCCTTGCAAAGACCATAGGAAATTGTTGAAAAACATTTTAATTTTGCTGTAAAAAACTGTAGTTGTTTTGTATTTTGGCATTTAGGATTTAACAATATAGACAAATGTATGAGTTTTCCTTTCCTAATTTTCTATTATTATTATTTATTTTATTTAACATTTGGTGAATGGGAAAGTCCGGCTAGGACAGAGTCTGTTTTCAGCGGAGGCCCGGGGAGAAATGCTCCAGACGCATGTCTTTTCTAGCTATTGAAACTTGGCTCCTGTGATTCAGAATTTCAAGCCCATTATAATTTCCAGACTACTAAAAAAGACCATGCTGAATGCTACATACTTGTGAACTAAAATTACTTGCTTCATGAACATTTTATTTTGTTTATTAAAAGCATATAAAGCAACTCTTTTTGATAGTACCATAAAACAGTTGTGCGGTAGGTGTTGTATAGTATTTCATGGATGTTCGCTGCCTTCCATTTTTGAAAAGTAGTCTTCCATAATCAAGACTCACTCTGGGCAAGTCATACCCGTAGGAGGGGGTTCTAGTGAAAGATGCTGGACAGAATTATAGAGATGAATGAGAAAATAAAAACATCTGTATATAACAAATAAAATGTGTCTACCTCACCTTATCAGCATTCAGTGTGTTTACTGCAAACTTTCGTATCTTAAAAATTCAAAACTGTGCTACAACAAAAGTATCTGAGCTCAAAATACATCACTCTGCAAAACAAAGTTACAGGGTCTTGCACTTCAAACATGAAACACAGGGAAACAAGCCAGTATTTTTGAAGAAAGGGCACATTTCCTGTATCCTAATACCCCAAGTTCCAAAATAATAAATTTGAGATTACACAGTCTTTGGGGAATGGAATACTATTTATGGAGGATGCATAGCCTCCAGAGTTATTATGTGCAAGTCTAAGATGAGATCTCCTGTGTTATGGCACATGGTGGTTTATTTTCTTAAAAAATCTCAGTAGATTGAGGCTATTAATTTGCACTGTTGTCCAATTGGGAGTTGTTGTTTTTATTACACTTTTAAAAGTTGTAGTTATCAGTGACTACAGGATGTCCTATAATCATATCAATAGGTTGGTAAAAAACATAGTGAATTTCAGTAAGGTCAAACTGACACAACAAAATTAATACTGCATAAATTGTAAGAATATATGAAACCACAAATGTCAAATGAGCCAAGAGTTTATCCCCAAAACAGAAACCTCAGTCAGCACCTGTCACTCCTGTCAATGAGGGACACAGGTGGAATCCCTAGGACAAATGTGTGGTTTCCCATCCACTCATCAAGGTTGCACTTGAAGAGGGTCACAGCGTACTTTGATTGGCGCGTATGGGGAGTCTTTTCCAGAGACAGGGGGCAGCAAAGTACTTTGTTTGACGTGTATGGGGAGTGTGTTCCAGAGACAGGGGGAGCCTCTGGGAAACAAATCTCTCTCTCCAGCAGGTTTTGTTAAAGTCATATATTAAATTTAAGCCTTTTAATCAGGTAATGCACATGGAGTTAAACTTATGGATATGGAGCATCTCTAGTAGAACAGAGTCTGGGACTGCCTTGTAAGCGAGACACAGATCACCTCTGAGCAATCTGTACAATACCGAGTATAGTTATAGTGATTTGAGCATGTCCATTTAGGTCAGGTGTTGGAAGCCATGGATTCTCTTTGTGAGGTATTTCTGTGGCCTTTCCAGTTGGTGAAAGTGTTTGGAGTGGTACATACCAAATGGGGCATTGTACTCAATTATTAGCCTAATGAGGGAGGAGTACACAGAGGTAATAACCTCCTTGTTTCTAGATGCAATCCCTTTACTTATGAGATGAACCAACTAAAAGGCTTTTCTGACCACTGTCACTACATGACGGCCAAATGTGAGATTGTTGTCAACCTGTGTACCCAGGTCTCTCACCACAGGTTGTGTGCGTAGGGGGTTGCCGTTCTTGTGGTAGTCAGTAGGGGCCATGTTTTTGCAGAATGGTATGATAATGCATTTTTTGCATTTAACTTAAGGCAATGACTGTGGCACCAGTACTTTGTTGCTGTGAGACCCTCTTGTAGTATGTTGACATCATTTGGGGAATCAATGACAGCACCCAACTTACAGTCATCCACAAACTTGGTCAGCCACAGGTCTTTTGTAATTGCCTGGACCTCTGAGAAGTAGATACCATGCAGTAGGGGTCCCAGGATAGATCCCTGGGGAACACCACTAGTGACAGGTGAATAAAAGGGTAAGACAGAGGAGACAGCACCCCTTGACTAAGCATACTCATGGCGAGTGTGCAAGTGGAAGCACTGCTCTGTTATTTTTAGTAAAGTTTGTATAAGGATGGTGTGTACATTCATTTCATTATTAATTACGGGGAGATTATCAGGTATTGCTTTGAATAGCTAAAGTTTACATGTAAAATGTATTTCTGGCTTGCAAAACTGAAAAAAAATTTATTTGTTACATACTTACAGAATCCTGGTATTAAGAAAAGAGATTAAATTCTGCACAACTGAAAATGAACATGACGCGGACATGTTTATTACTGTTACTATCACATTACATTTTGGAAAATACATAGTTGTAGTCCATGGAGGGCCGTGATAACACTTTACAAATCAGAGAAAGGCAACCATGAGCTCCTTTGTAACATCTCTCTTTCCCTCTCTCACACACACACACAAAAAATATTATATTCTGCTGGGTATATAGGTACGCTCTTCCTGGTGTAATACTGAAATGGTGTCAGGAAACAGTCTTACTAAAATACTAAGCACACACTCTTACATTAGTAAATCAAGACAATACTTTCAAGAGATGTTCCATGGGAATAACATTTTACTATGAAATGCAGAAGGAAGACCTATTTATAGGTAATAGGCAATACTTTATTTGTAAACATTATGTAAACAAACTTGTATAATAAAACAAATTATGGTGCTGTGTCAGCTGTGTTTGATGATAAAAGAAAGTGTCTCTACTTCAACTGATAGTTGTCTAAATCTTATTGAAGGTTACTATACCAGTGTTTCCTTGAAGATCCTGAATTTACTCAAGATACTTTTCAGGGCACAGAAAAACAGGGACCTAAGGCCAGTCCTAAACCTGAGCCATCTAAACAGATTTGAGAAACAAATGAAATTCCAGATGATCATGGTACAGTCTAGTTTTCCTGTGCAGAGGAGAAAAACAGGATGTGCTCCATAGACATCCAGGATGTATGCAACCATATAAAGATGAACAGACGATCAAAGAGGTTCTTTTGCTTCCAGATGGGAGCCAGTCATTTTCAGTTCAGAGCACTGCCATTTAGTCTTTCTACAGTCCCCTTGGTGTTAAACAAATGCATAACAGTGGCAGCGGCAAAATCCCTTCTTCAAAGATTTTGGATGTTCCCTTATTTGGACATCTCACTGCTTCCACCAGAGATCTACTCATTCAAGCCATAGACTCCTTGCTTCCTTTTTTGTGCAAGCTTGGGATTACAGTAAATCTAATGAAATGCAAGCTTCAGCCAGTACAATCCTTAGATTTCATTGGGGCACTTTTGGACATGAAGCTTCAAATTGCAAGTCTCCCCCAGACAAGAATTTCATACCTTCATCAGCAAGCCCTAGCTGATTTGCTGTATTCTAGCAGATCTATCCTTCTCCTTCATTACTGCTCCCTCAACCCATTAGTAGTGGAAGATATATTCACCTATTGGGGCTGGCCTTGTGTCAATCTCTTTGCATCTCCCCATAACACCAAGTGCAGCAAGTTCTTCACTTTAATTCCTCAGGGGAGAGAGTCACCAAAAGATGCTCTGATCCACAGTTGGCCCCTGGACTCCTCTATGTGCTTTCTCCCACACCTCTGATACCCAAATTTCTGCAGAAAGCTTTGGTGAAGGAAGTCACAGTTATCCTCATAGCACTTTAGTGGCCTCGTAAAGCGTGGTTTCCCTTTCTCTGGCCTCATCTAGTACACTATCCCTGGTTATGGGGCTCAGTTCCATATCTGTTCCATTTGTCAGGGTTGCCTCACCCAGACATTCAGTCCCTCAAGTTAACTGCTTGGTTGCTCCAATTCCAGTGATGGTTAAACAGTCCAGGTTTTCATCCTCCATTGTTTATATTCTGACTTCTTTACAGAAACTTTCAACTGGAAAGGTTTATAAAAGTAAGTGGAAAATAGTTTCCTTTTTGACAGCTGAGAACAATCTTGACCCTTTTTGGCCCCACTTGCTGCAATTTTTTTCTAGCTTAACTCTTCCAAAAGGGAGCCAGTTACTCTACTATTAAGGTACAATTTGCTGCTATATCTTCTTTTCACATTGGTGAGAATCACATCCCCACCGCATGAGATAAAGCTTTCCTCAGAGGAACTTTTTACTATGCATCCCACAAAAAAATCCAGTTCCTCCATGGGATATTACAATTTTACTGCAAGCCTTGACCAGCCCTCCTTTTCAGCCTTCCAGTAAAGTTGATCTAAAGTTTTTTATCATGGAAAACTTTGTTTTTTGCTGCAATTCTCAATACAGAAGAATTTCTGAGTTTCATGCCCTATCTTCTAAACTTGCTAATCTGTTTTTCATAAAGCAAGAGTGTGCTTAAGAACCAACCCCTCTTTCCTTACCAAGATGGCTTCTGAATCTTCTGTCATTTGGTCAGTCAATTGATTTTCCAGTGTTTTTCCTCATACGTCTCAAATAAATGTTAATACAGATTACATTTACTGGAGGTTTATGTCCAGCTATGTATTCATTTGCATAGAATAAATACCCTCAGGAAGACTGGCCAGTTGTTTGTCTCTTACTCCTGATCTATGGCAGGAAAGGGAGCATCTAAGGAGACTCCCATTGGCTTTCTGAATGTATTTCTCATGCTCATAAACCAAGGGCTATATCACTGCTTACGTCTCCAAAAGCTCAGTCAACAAGATTTGTAGCTTCTTCTACAGCATGCTTTTCCAGAGTACCTGTTGATGACATATGTGCTGCAGCAACCTGGTTCAGGTCCAGAAGAACATGACCTACTCCCAGGGACCCCCTGCAGACCAGCCACATACCACCATTCCCATCGCATTCCCTCCCATCCCACCTGCCAGGAACCAAGCCTCACCTTCCTCCAACCCTGGCACACTCAACTCTTCCATAAACATTTCCACCTGCACTGTTTCTCGAGTTCCACATTTCTTGCACACTGCCCTTCTTAGTATAATTCAGTAATCTTTCCTTTTTCTCTATACCTGTAAGGCTATTTACATTCTAAAATACTATGGATAGAGTAGCCATTATGCTAAAAAGCTGTTGTTCCCACTTATTATACATGACAGTTTTTTGAATGTGTATGTCCAACTTTTGTCTTACATGTACACACTAATGTTTGGCAGACTGGTCTTTTACACAGTTGTTTCTTCTCATCTCCATTTGAACCTTTGTCACATTTCTGAAGACTTTTTGCTTTAATGAAAACCCTCAAACAAAAAACTAAATACATTTTCAGAGTATCACTATCCCCTATTAATTTAGAATAAATACACAAAACTATGTATATTTTCAGTAAATAAAGTTTAACCCTCCAAATAGAAACAATTTCCCCAAATTATCAGCTCCACCCCCAGGCATAAAATAATCTAAAATGAAGGTTACCATACTAAACTGCATGTTACAGCCTGTATTGCCACTTACACTGGTTGCTGCCTGTTCTTTTCATATCACTCTTCCCCTCCCAGTTGTGAAAACAGCTGGTATGCTTTCAGAAAAAAAAACTTTAATCCCTAAGGAAAAAGTGCCTGGCAATATTTAAATAAAACTAAATTATGGACTGTTCTATTAAATTCATTAGAGTATTAAGGCTTCTGGGGGCTGCTATCTCTTATTCACGTCCCTTAATTTCAGACTTTATTTTTTACTGAACTGCTTGTTATTGTACCTTTAAATTTTACATCTTCCTCAGGGGAATGCTCAGAACTCTTAAGATTAATTGCTTGCACCTACAGACAAGTTGTCTCCATGTCAAAAGTAGTCAGCACTGAGAAAAAAAAATGCTACAAACTTGCAGATTCAGAGATTCGTATATGAATACTAGGCTAACTGACCTCAAGGACAGTTTTAAGCCTAGTAAATAATCTGAGGTCATAATCAAACTGTGTACCTTGTGTCTGTGAGTTGAAGACCCTGACCATTATGTCAAACCTAAACTATAGTGCATTAAGAAATTTTTGTAAATTTCACTCGGAACAGAATGTACAGTATTTCCCTGGCTACCTTGAGCTGCAGACTCTATCTTTCAATGAGAATATTTGCCAATAGAAAACAGCCAATATCTTTGCAGATGGAAGAAGCTTAGCATTTGTCATGTCCTTCATCATTTTCTTAATTTTCAATCCTATGTGCTTACAAAAATGTTTATAGTTTATGAAGACAATGACATAATCTAGGCATCCACCATTGTAAAAACAAGGGGAAATTATCATCCTAGTTTTATATATAATATAATAGGTACACTTTTACTCCTCATCCCCACCTCAGCAGTCCAAGACCACAGCATTATATTAACTTAAACTTGCTTCTTTTTGGACTTTCTCCTCTTGTTATACTGTACAACCAATATTTATTGCAACTAAAAAAGATACTTTAATATCTATAACACATATAACGAGCACTGAAAAGTCCCCCCCCCCACACACACATTTTAAATATGCCTGATTGCACCCTCTACAAAATAGCATGCACTTTATACAGTCCACTCACAAAGTTTAACAGTCAGAAAAAGTTTGGTCTTTCGTCAACCACTTTTATTTGCAAAGTCATATTTCAAAACTGCGTTTGATGCTTTATAATCTCACATTTATTCATTAATTTCAGTGGTTTTGGTCTTCCAGATCATCTACATCTCTCAACACTAGTCTCTTTTTCAAGTCTATGGTACTCCTGATTCTGCTAGTCAATTCCTAAGTATTTTTTGGAACACTGGAAAATGTTTCACTGGCAAAGTTTCTCTATTAGCTTTATTGTCAGATGAATGAGAAGCAAAGTAATTTTCTGCTTGCTACTCATGTTTTGTTAGATAAACTTTGTTATTTCTTCCTTAGCCTGTTCTGCATCAAATGTTTTATTTGATTCTACAGGGAAAATACTCTAAAGACAGCTGGCCACAGCAGCTTGAATCTCACATCTGTGTCTCTCAACATTCCCTGATTGCTGGCATAAATTTGCTTCTCTTATAGGTTCATAAGTAGGTACTAGGCTATTGGCCCAAGGGCCTAAGTAAGCCTAGCCAACAAGGTTCCCTGGCTTATGCCATCCAAGAAAGTTATTTTTCTGTGCCCCTGTTGAGCAGAGCCACAGAAGTGATCCCCGGGGTGCATTTCCTATTTCCCATCCACTCAGCAAGATTTTTCTTGAAGAGTGCTAATGAGAAACTTTGCTAGACATAGATGGGTAGCTTGTTACAGAGTATGGGGAGTCTCTGGGACAGAAATCTATCCCTCCAGCATGTCCTGTTTATTGTGGTGACAAGGTTTAGGTCCCTAGAGCATGTACCTTAGGGGGATTTCTTTAGGTGTAGCATGTCCAACAGCTCTGGGTTTGATATAGCTTTATATGTTTGGCAGAGATAACCTCGGAATAGGCGATATGCTATGGAGTACAGCTAGAGTTTTGTGAGATGGTCAGTGTAGGGCATTGTGAGGTACTACTGTGGACTTTCCAGCTGCTGCAGATGTCTTGTGAGGTACATTCCAAAAGGGGTGTTGCACTCTATAATGGGTCTAATGAGTGTCGGTTAGAGAGGAATAATGACCGCTTTTTTCCTGGATGAGAACCCTTTTGTGATGAGGTGTGCCATGTAGAAGGATTTCCTGACTACTGTGACAATGTGATTATCAAAGGAGAGACTACCGTCCACCTGGATCCCAAGGTCTCTTATCACACATTCGGCATTAAGTAGACTGCCGCCTCTGTGGTAGTTCATGGGTACAGAGTTTTTACCAAAGGGGATGACAGTGCACTTTTTGGCATTGAGCTTGAGGCCATGGCTCTGACACCAGGCATCTGTCTCAGTGAAGCCCTTCTGTAGGATGTCCACATCATTTTGGGACTCAACTATGGATCCAGTTTGCAGTCTTCTGCAAAATCCGTTAGCCAAATGCCTTCTGTGTTAGCCTGTAATTCAGAGAAGTATTTACCAAACAGGAGAGGTCCCAGGACTGAACCCTCTGGTACTCCACTTGTCAATGGTTTGAAGTCAGATTTGGAGTCTGCAACTTTTACAGTGTGGGTTCTATCAGTGAGCCAGTTGGCAACCCATCTTGTGACATAGGGATTTATACCAAGTTTAGTGAGTTTATCTATAATTCTAGAGTGGGAGATGGTGTCAAAAGCCTTGGCAAAGTCAAGATAGGCTGTGTGAACCACCTTACCCTCGTCTACAGCTTTGGTGACTGCTTCAAAGAAGTCGATCAGGTTCAGGAGGTATGATCTGCCTTTCACAAATCTGAACTGCGTGAGGTCCAGAGTTTGGAGGTTATCAATGTCTTTATTTGAGTTCCATGATGATACATTCCATGGCCTTACAGACCAGGCTTGTCAGGCTAATAGGGCGATAGTTCCCAGGATCAGTGGTGGCTCTCCCTTTGTGGACTGGGATAACTGTTGCTGTGTGCCATTCAGTGGGCACAATGCCTGATGTGAGGCTATGATTGAACATGTGCTTAGGTGGGGTGCCAGTTCATTCTGAAGTTCATGTAAAATGCAGCCTGGGATGTTGTCCGGTCCCATGGATGCTGTGTTTTTGGCTTTAGAGAGTGCAGCTTTTACTTGCATAGTTGTGATTACAGGGACTCTGCATTCTTCCTGTATAGATATGGGCCCTTTATGGGGTGAGAGGGGGGTAAAGTTAGCACTGAACCTATCTGCCAGGATGTTGGCAATATCAGTTGGTTCTGTAATTTATGTGCTGTTGTGCTGTAACTCGGAGTAGATCTGGGTGTTGCCATTGAGATTCCTGACATAGCTATAGAATGCTTTGTGGTTGCCCTTAGAATCGGTGGTGATTTTGTTTTTGTAGCTAGCTTTGGAGGATCTTATAAGGGATCTTAGCTTCTTACTGAGGCTGACCAGGGAGCTCCTCCACTCATGGGATTTTATTCTCTTTTGCAACAGTTTCTTCCTTCTGTTGTAGAGTTAGTTTATGGCAGGGGACCACCAGAGTGGCTTCCTTTTTTTGGAGGACAGCGTCTTGGTTCTGTTTGTGATAGCATGATCCATGCACTCTTGTAAGTGCTTATTGAGTAGGATTCAGCAGTCATAACTGTATTGTCCATCTGCATGGGTGTCATGAAGTTCACCACTTCTGTCCTAAGAAGCATGAAGTTGGCTTTGGAGAAATTTTTTACCATGGTTTCATTAATGGGGGGTGGGATGTGGATATCTAGGGTGATTAGCTTATGGTCGGATCTGACCAACGAGGAGTTGACTTCAGGTGTGGAACACTGGTCACTCATGTTGGTAATGAAAAGGTCTAGGATATTGCTGCCCCTGGTGAGGATGTGGATAAGTTGATCCATGGTATTGGAATTTATGAATTCCAGAAAGTGTTGAGTGAAGAAGTGGGTACATGAGTAGTTTTCCCAGTTAATGGTGGGGTAGTTGAAATTGACCATTGTTAGGGTGTTTGGTTGAACCCTAATATTTTCCAGTATATCAAGAAAAGAGGAGTGGGAATCCTGGGGCATGGTGAGGGATCTGTAGCAAGCTACAATTTTGATTGCAGTTTTGCCCAGAGTTAGTTGCACTTGGATAACCTCAGATGCATTATGCTGAGCAACTAGCCTGGAGGTGTGGATATCCTTAATGAATAATGGACACACCTCTGCCTTTGGTGTTCCGATCCAGGTTAGAGGGCCAAAAAGTGTGATATGAGTTATAGCCTGGTAATGCAGGGGTGCACTCTGGAGCCTTGAACCATGTCTCAGTCACTGCACAGATATCAATGTTCTCCATTTTAAGGAGTGCCTCGAGGGAGTGCATTTTGAGATTTAGACTTCTAGAATTGAGTAGCATTACCCTCAGTTTTTGCTTGCCTGTTCCTGTTATGGTAATGAATTTGTCATTTGAACTTTGCCTACAAAAGGCACTATAGGGGTGGCAGGAACCTTAGCCAGTATCCGGAATCCCAGGGGGTGACAGGTGCAGGTCATCTCTGGCAAAGCATTGTGGTCTGTTGACCGTGTCGCCCCAGGCAGTCAAATACTGGATCCCATTAGAATGACACCAGAAGCTTAGCCAATTGTTGAAGTCAATCATTTTGTCCCTTTACTGCGGTATCATGCTGGGCGATGGCAGGATGCTACTCAGGGGTAGGGTCATACCTGCCTGGGCTACAAGATCAGAGAGCTCTTCCATGTCTCTTTTCCTGTGTAGTCCAGGGAGGTACATCTCAGGTCATTCACACCAACATGGACAATGACAGAGTCATATATGTACTTGTTGTGGAGTGACCGGAGTGCATGGGTTATGTGGCAGATCCTGGCACCCGACAGGCAGCTGACAGTAACCTTCTCCTTGTTTAGCCTGGTGAGTGGGACATCAGTGTGCCTGACTATAGAGTCACCTATGACTAGTGTGTTGGGTACATTGTTTTACCTTATGGGCTGTGGTTGAGTGGCACAATGAGTCTGTGGGCTATGTGTCATTTGGGTTGTGTTGGGGGGTGGAGGTTGCTTGCATTTCTGCTGTGGATGTCTCTGTTGCTTGAGGAGATTATTATTGAGAGCCTCTGCGAATGTTTTTGTGTTTCTATGTGTGGATTTTGGTGGTGTAGGCTTAGTGGGACTATGTGATGAGTGTGGTATCTGGTGTACAGCAAATAATTATTTTCCACAATCACTCTGCTGTATCCATTTTTAATACTTTTTCCCTTCTGTCACAGTTTTGTCAGGGTCAACTGTTTCTGCTGGTATGATTGCATCTTTACTAATATAGATCTTCACTGATTTTTTTATGGCCAGGTGTGGAGCATACACTTACTGTGCCCTTTCAGTTAGCAAATCCTGCTGTGGGACATCAGTCAAACTGTGTATTTGTGCTTTAATAAAAATTAATAGTTTGTTCCTTCCAGTTTCTCTATTACAGCAGAAATTCTCTTGTTGTCTCTGTGTACTCTTGTCTTCTACCTCTACTATTTTTTGAAACAGCTGTTCTTGAGAAGCCTGATACTCTGCCAGCCTTTTCTTCATTTCATTCTTTGATTTTTGCAGTTTTGGGATCATAGGAAGTTACTAGGCTAATGGCCCTGAGGCCCTTACAAGTCTAGCCAAGAATTTAGCCCATGTTGCAACAAGTCAGCATCCTATGCCACTGTCCAGCAGGGACATAGCTATAATCTCAGGGGTGTATTTTCTGTTCCCCATCCATTTATCCAAGTTGCGCTTAAAAAGGTTTAATGAGATACTCTGCTTTATGTGGAGAGGGAGTCTATTCCACAAAAGGGGGGAGTCTCTGGGATACAAATCTGTCCCACCAAGTCCTATTAATGTCACAGACCAGGTTGAGGTCTCGCATGTGGGTTACTGGAGTGGAGCTTGACTTGCAGATATGCACAAGTCCCATCAGGGCAGAGTCTGGGATTGCTTTGTATGCCAGACAGAGGTCACCTCTGAGGAATCTGTAGGAGACTGAGTAGAGGGATAGGGCTTTTAGCCTATCTGTGCAGGGTAAATGTTTGTGGCCATGGATTCTCCGGGTGAGGAATCTCTGTGGTCTCTTCAGCTATTGCCTGTACTTTGTGAGGTACATGCTGAAAGGGGCACTGTATTCAATAATTGGTGTTATAAGGGAAGAATACAGGAATGTTATGACCACCTTGCCCCTGGATGAGATACCCTTACTAATGTGGTGGGCCATGTAGAAAGCTTTCCATACAATAGAGGCAATATGGTGGTCAAAAGTCAGTTTGCTATCAACCTGGGTTCCCAAGTCCCTCATGACTGATTGCATGCTTAATGCCTTATTATCAATATGATAATTTGTGTGGATGTCATTCTTCCCAAAAAGGATGATGATGCATTTTTTGGCTTTCAGTTTGAGGCCATGTTTCTGGCACCAGTCATTTGTTTGGTTGAGACCCTCTTGGAGGATGTCCACATTACTAGGGGAATTGATGTCAGCACCCAGCATGCTTGCAGTCATCTGCAAACTTGATCAGCCATAGCCCAATAGATTTGGCCAGCACCTCTGAGAAGAGTATCCCAAACAGCAGCGGGCCCAAGACCAATTTCTGGGGTACACCACTTGTTATGGGTCTACTACTTGAGGAGGCTACTCCTATTTTGACTAGGTGGGTTCCATCAGTGAGCCAGTTTGCTACCCATCTGGCAACATATGGATTGATGTTTAGTTGAGAGAGTTTATCTATTGTACCTGAGTGGGGAATAGTATCGAAGGCATTGGGCAGGTCAGGGTAGGTGGTGTGCACTGTCTTCCCCCATCTATGGCCTTGGTGACTGTCTCAAAGAAGTCAACCAAATTTAACAGGTATGACCTCCCCTTGACAAAACCAAACTGTGTGGGATCAAGTGTCTGGAGGTTGCCAATGTCCTTGTTAATGAGGTCCATGATAATTTGCTCCATGGACTTGCAGATCAGGCTAGTTTGGATATAACTGGATCAGTGGATGCTCCACGTTTTTTGCAAAGGGATGACAGTAGCTGTCCTCCACTCGGCTGGGATGAAGCCGGTACTCAGGCTTTTGTTGAATAGGGTGCCTAATGGTGCTGCAAGTTCCTGCCTGAGTTCATGTAGGATGCAGCCTGGGATGTTATTGGGTCCCATGGAGGCTGTATTTTTTGCATTTGAGAGTGCAGTGATGACTTGCTCCCTAGAGATAAGGGGAGGGTCAGGTACTGGGATGTCCTGTTTTACTGATTGGGGGGATGGAGAAGTGAAGTTTTCACTGAAACTGTCTGCCAGCAGGTTGGCTATATCTACAGGGTCTGTGTATGTGATGTCCTTGACCACCAGTTCTGAGCAGATCTGGGTGCTTTCCTTGAGATTGCGGACATATGTGAAGAAAGCCTTATGATTGTCTTTAGTAGATGTGGCCAGTTTGTACTCGAAGTTTGCTTTGGAGGATTTCACTAGTCCTCTTATTTACTTGTTCAGGCTAAGGAGAGATTGCTTCCAATTAGATGCCTGTTCCTTCTTGGTCCTGGATAGCAATTTTTTTCCTTTTATTATAGAGTTTATTTATTGTAGATGTCCACCAGACAGGTTTACTCTTCCTTGAGGATAATGATTTCGTCCTGTCTGGTATTTCTAATTCCATGCAGCTATATAAATGCTCATATAGTACTTTGGTGTAAGTTTGGACATATGTGCAAGTTTCTGTGGAGGGGGAGGGGGGCTGTGAAGCTGTTTATACCTTCCCTCAAGAGGTTGTAATCAACTTTGGAGAAGTTTTTTGTTTGACACTAGCTGGGGGGGGGGGGGGGGTGACTTCAAAAGTGACGGCTTTGTGGTTGGATCTTACCAGGGATGATGACACTGTAGGGATGTTGCAGTGGTTACTCGTGTTAGTTAATAACAAGTCCAAGATATTTTCACATCTTGTGGGAGTGTCAGCCTACCGGTCCAAGGTATTTGCATTGATGAAATCAAGGAATCTCTGGGCATTTATGTTTTGGCATGAGTATTTCTTCCAATTTATAGTTGGATAGTTAAAGTCACCCAGGATCAGGGTAAATGGTTGAATCTTGATAAATTCGAAGAGGTCCAGATAGGTAGAGTGAGCTTCTTGAGTCAGAGATGGAGACATGTAGCTAGCTATGATTTGAATAGGGGTCTTGTCAATTGTTAACTGCACCTGGAGTATTTCCTGTGTATCATACTGTTTGACCAGCATAGAGGTGTGCATGTCTTTTATATATATTGCGACTCCACCTCCTTTTGCTTTGCTGCCCACGGCTTGAGGTCTGAATGACATCTGAATAGCTAGTTAAAGCTTCTATTTTTAAAGGCTTTTTGTTATTTGAGTTAATATAATCCTTTAGTGTTTAATTTATTTTAACCACCTCTGAGTACATTTGATTTATTTTTTTCCTCAAAATCACTGGAAGTCATTTCTTGAACCAAAGCTGAACTTAAACTGCCTTTTGCTGATCCTTCCCAGTCAGTGTTTTCTCTTCACCCTTTTTAGTTGATTTTCTTACAGGTTCTCCAGATTTCTTCTTTGCTGACATCCAGACAGTGTACTTACTAGCTGGTAACTGAATTTTACCCAAATAACAGTTTCAATGGCACAACTTTTTCTCAGTTTCTGTTTTCACACTAGGAGAGCTGAAATTAAGCTCTTAATCAGTGTGTAGCATCTTGAATCCCAGGCATACTTTTAGCCATTATACCAGTACATCTGAGGAAGCACTCCAAGGCCTGCCCTACTATTCTGTCTGTTAATTAGTGTATCCTTCAGTAAGGTTTGAATCACTCTTTTAGCTCATGTATATCTTTTTTTCCAGCTTTGTATTTTCTCTTCATCTCCCTCTTCTCAGTTGCCTCATGACCGAGCAGTGAGACAAAGTCAGGAACTAAAGTCCAAAGCTGGACATTACAACTCTGGGGAGACTTTTGTCAAGTTGTAGTGCTTAAAATAATTATAAGCAGCTATGCTCACAGATGGGCTTTGAATGTCATCCTCATAAATAAGATGATAACATCACAGCAGCATTGAGCTGACAAGTCATATTATTAAACTTGGTTTTGAGCATGAAATCTTAGAGCAATATAATTCAAAACAGTTATATTTTTTTCTTTCATATCTTATGAGCAGCTTCATATTAGGGTTGGAAGTCTTAGCTTATTGGTTATGTCTGTTCGTGTGTGAGATATGAACTGTTTGAAGATTATGCAATACTGTGAATTGATATCACATTGTAAAAGAATTCAAAAGTTTGCGATTACTTATTAAAATAGTTTAAATAGAAAAAGGTTCCATACTGTAGTAAGCTGCAAGGTAGCTTAGTATCGCTCTTTCATGCTGAGTGAGTAACCTGATGTAGTAGTGACAGCCGCTACAGAAGTATATGTTGTATTAGGAATTTGTGGTCAAAAATGTTGTGCATTGAGCATCTTAAGCAGTACTACTAAGTTATAGAGACTCTGGAACTAAGACCCAACCCACATGCTTTTCTGACCCATATATTTTGGCAGACTAGGATGGTATATGCAAAAAAATATATATTTGCATGAATGTAATTGCATATAGTATGTGCTGAATCGCAAACTGTTTATTTTTATTTTTCTGAGTCGTCTGACAATTTTACCTTGCATTTAACCACAACAGCCCCTTGCCACATAGTTTCTGAATTACACCATTACTCTGTCTCTGTACTGGCTACTTTTTATATGTGCTAAACTGTCTTGATGTCTCTTATTCCATTGTGCGTCTTTCTTTTTAACTGTTTTGATAATTCTTATAACTCATTTTTAAACAATTTAATATCTTTCTCTCATTTATCTTTATGGCTATTGTGTCTGTATGCAGCATACCGGATGAAACCTTACTAATGTGCTGCAGAGCTTGAGAATTAACTCAGTAAATCTTATGTCCACTGCTGTGACTGCGCACCTGATCACCCAGTTGGCCCTCAACACTTTAGCACTCAATTGGCTCTCATGACTGCCCCCATACCCATTTTATAGCATGTCTTATAGCAACTTGCATAAACAAGACTTTCATTACCCATTCTTGGATCTTCTTCTCATAGCAAATAATCTCATATCCTTATCTTAGAAGCATTTTTTTTCTCTGAATGTTTTTATTAAAACTCTCACACATCATTTTGAGTTGATGCAAAATCAACCCATCCTTATTATGAAAAGAGAAAAAGTAAATCTTATATACATATTGACATTAAATTGTACCTGAAAATGTTAATCCCATCATCCCAAACATGGAGTGTAACTCAACCCACATCACACTTTTGCATCTTAGTCTTTTGGCACATTGCCATTTTTTCCATATTACGCCTACCACATCCTTCTAAGTCTCTATACGAAATTCCAACCTCTACTCACTTCTACCGATATCTTATATTCTGATATTATAGCATTCAGCCATTCCCTTAATCTTTCTTCCCACCCCTTTGCTGTCTTCCTTTATGTTTTAACTTTTTTAACCCAGCTTCTGTTAAGTAATCCTTACTACCTGCCATGTACATTGTCCTGTCTTCTCCACCTGCACACAACTTGTATCCCATAACCTCCATGCTTTGGCAGTTTCCCTTTTCAGTCTGCCATTAACAACATTTCTCTCCCTTTTTCCTCTCTCTCATACCATCTGCCCTTCATACTACTTCAAACAAGCACAGTAATCATCAATTTTCATCCCTTTATTTTATAACTTACTCCATATTTATTTCATTATCTTTGTGTATCACCTAACAACCATACCATATGTGAATACTCTAGATTCTTCCGCTAGCCTTCTTCTCATAATTGTTTTGGTGTCCTGTACCTCCTATACAATAACTTCATGTGTTGGACACTCAATGGTTGTGATGCTTTTAAGGCCTTTGGCTTTCCATAAGCCTCACTCCATTTCTCATCACTTTCCTACACTTCATTTTGTTTGACATGGCATTCCTTTAATTTACCAAAACTAACTTTCTGTCTTTCTCCCTGTCACCCATATCTTTGTATATTTATCCTTCCTTTTCTTATTTCCCCCTACTTATGCGTTTTTATGTATTTTTCACTCTGTATCTCCTGTTCTCTTTTGTTTTCTTCCACTTTCTTCCTATTTCTCTGTACACCAACCAGTTTCCCTTCTTCAAACCTAAAGATCCTCTTCTTTATTAATAATTCCTAAATTGTTCATTCTTCTCCTCCTCATCTTGCAAATGCTGCACATATATTGCAGGTTTTTTTCTCTTCCTATTCCCCTAATACTGTCCTAAATGTACTACGAAGTGTTCACTTAGTAGTGCATTGATTCTAGTCCTCTTTGGTCTTCTCAGCCTTAACTTCTCTTTTATAAACTTCTTCATGTCTCCATTCATTACTCTATCTCTATCTCTTTAAGTATATTGTTTACCCTTTGTCTTCCCACATTTTCTGTCTGATCCTCTCATTCTTCATTTTTCTCAGTTTTTGCACCACATTTACTGCCACTAATCTCCTAAACTCGGGCATACAGCATCCTCCCCAACCTTCCCCACTCTCATTTTTTTGTTCCCAATCCAACTTTGCTTCTCTCTCCAAAAACCTATCATACATCTTCTGGCCACACTGCTGGTGGATTTGTCTGCACTTGCCTTAACAAATAAATCATAAATTGTAACACCATCACCCTTACAACCTCTCTTCTTCCACTGATATGCTGTCTATCAGTTCACTTGTCCAAAATCTCTTATTTCCCATGATGCCTCCTAATTTTCCTGTTATCTCCTCCCATGTAGGATGTACCTTAACTGCCAGGCACTTCTCCCTTCCCCTTCACCATGGCAAACCTGCTGGATATCCCGCCTATTACATTACCACTCTTCACAATACTTGAGACAGCATCATTTATATATCTTCGAATAACAGCATGCAATCATCAGCAAACACATTTATACTAATGCCGTCTTCTTTAACTCCCCAACATGTCAGCTTATTTATCCACTTTTTTCAAATTTTCCATTACTAAAATAAAAATCCACATTGGAAAAGGACAGCCCTGTATTGTTCTCTCCATATGTTTACCATATCTGATACACCTTTATTTGCCCTAACGTGAATATTTGGTTCCATACATAGAACGATGATATGCTCTGCATAGCTCATCTTATCTGCAAAAGCCTATTCTAGAATTCTTATTCTAAATTTCTAGTTAACTGAATCTAAATCCTTTTGTATTTGCATGAACCCCACTCACATTACATTTGTCTCTTCCCTCACACACTAACTCACAAATTTGGGTAATGACCTGTGATGAGCTGTAGATGACCTACCTTTTACCAAACTCAACATGGGTGTCTCCCATCACTTTTGGCAAGAGGGCATCTAATCTGGCTGTATATGCTCTAGCCATTATTTTAGCATCACTACTACAAAATGAAATTGCCTATAGTTGGCTGGGTCCACCATTCCCCCTTTCCTTTATGTAATGCTACTGTCACTATCTACCATATAGACCTCAGCATTACCTTCTCTTCCTGTGTTTTGTAAAATAAATCCAACATACAGTCTCCCAGCTGTATCCCTACTGGTTTGTAATAGTTGACTGAGGAAACCATCTGAATGAACTGCTTTCCTTAGACCTAAAAGCTTTCTTCATTCTTTCCCCATCTTCCTTCCTCAATTCTGGTCCTTTCCATTTCTCAAATATTGTTCTTTTTTCAGACCTGTCACCTTGTAGTTCTTATTCATGGACTCCTCCCTCATCTAACTGACTTAACTTCACATCAGTTTCCCCTTATTTTTCCACTTCCTCCTCCTCTTCACTTCTGCCTATACTTGTTCTTCTTCCTCTGACATCTTTTTCTGTCCCCTTTGACCACCTTCACTAATTCTTCGTCCTCCTCATTTATCTCTTATCTGCTTCTGCTTCAGTTATATTGCCAACTATCTTATTGTATTTTGCCCTCCAGCTATAATGCTATCCTTTCTAACCCATTACTTTCACCCTCCAAGCTACCTGAATTAGACCCCATCTCCTATTGTTGCCTGACATTTTCCTTTGGACCACCTCATTAGTCATAAGCCACCTCATGAGTCATTTTGTATAGCCATTGTATATAGTCTGGTTTTCCCCACTTACTTGGGTTCCATTTCCACCTTTCTAGTTCTTACCTCCCTCCCTTTCATGTCATAGTCACTAAGGAGTGGTATGACACCTCTCTTTTCATATGTCTATAGCCTCCACTGTTAACAAGGTTTCATCATGTACCAAAACCCATATATTCTGCTTGCCTGATTAACACCCTGTCTATGAAAAGTAAATTGCCCCACATCTTCCCTCTTGTCTCTCCACATATGGGACATTGCTCTTCATTTCATAAATATCCTTAAATGCTTCTGACATTTCACAATCAACTCCTGCTTTCCAAGTAGCATATCCAACCTTGGTTCCAGCACTGCATTTGAGTTCCCTGTTCATATTTTCTTATGTCTATCACCTCTGTATATTGTCATTGCTTCTTCCTCTCATCACCATTTGGCTCATAACATGAACCCTTCAAAAGTACCTCTCCACACCACCCACCTACCATTCTCACTTTTCCATCACCAACTTTTTCTTTCACGAATATCCTCTACTCTTCCTCTTCCTTCTTCTGGGACACAATCAACCCACACCCATATATATATTTTATTTTGCATCTTCCCTTTTTTGGTCTTGGGCAACTTACATTCCTGTAAACACACTATATCCGGTACTTCCCTCTAAATTCTACTCAAGATGCATTCTCTCTTTATTGGGTTATTAACACCCCACATGCACTTTCCAACTCCCTCCCATCCCTTTTCCCACAGCCTTCTCTCTGCTGCTCAAGTGTTGAACCCTGCACCACATGGCTGTACCAGTGCTTCTGCAGCCCCAAAGAAATGAAAGGTCAAAATCTTTGCCTGTTATCTGCCTTAAACTATTGTCCCCATTAGCCTGACGAGTTTGGTATGCAAAGCTATGGAGCGCATCATCATGGACCTCCTTATTAACAAAGATATAGGCAATCTCCAAACTTTTGACTCCGCACAGTTTGGCTTTGTCAAGGGGAGATCCTGCCTGCTGAACTTGGTTGACTTCTTCAAGGCAGTGGACGAGAGTAAGGCAGTGCATACAGCCTACCTTGACCTGGCCAAGACCTTTGACACCATTCTCCACTCGGGTATTATTGATAAACTCACCAAACTAGGCATCAGTCCTTACATCACTAGGTGGGTTGCAAATTGGCTGACAGACAGGACCCACAGAGTGAAGGCTGCCGATTCCAAGTCAGACTGTCAACCAGTCACGAGTGGAGTCCTACAGGGCTCGGTCCTGGGCCTTCTCCTGTTTGGCATCTACTTCTCAGAAGTCCAGGCCAACACAGAAGGACTCTGGCTAACCAAATTCACTGATGACTGCAAGCTAGGAGTCATTATCAACTCCCCAAGTGATGCAGACATCCTGCAAAAGGGCCTCTGTGAGACCAATGACTGGTGTCAGAACCATGGCCTGAAGCTTAACGCCAAAAAATGTGTTATCCTTCCCTTAGGAAAAATCTCAGTTCCCACAAATTACCACATTGATGGGAGCCCACTGAACACTGAAGGGGCCATAAGAGATCTGGGCACCCATGTCGACAGCCACCTCACCTTTCGACCACCACATTGCCACTGTGGTCAGAATATCCTAACCAAAGGGTTTGCATCCAAGAAGAAAGAGTTCATCATCCCTCTCTACTCATCCCTCATTAAACCAGGCATTGAATATAACGCCTCGTTTGGCATGTACCTGACCAGACACCTACAACAGCTGGAGAGGCCACAAAAGTACCTCACAAAAAGGATCCTAGCCCTTAAACACATGTCCTTCATGGACAGACTCAAGAAACTTCAGCTGCTCAGTCTCTTATCGTCTACTTAGAGGTGATCTCTGCTTGACTTACAAAGGCATGTCTGACTCAGCCCTACTTGAAATGGTGCACATAAAGAAATCCCAATCCCCCCACACCACATGCTCCAGAGATCACAACCTCATTACCACAATTAACAGAACATGCTGGAGGGAGGACAGGTTCATCTCCCAAAGATTGCCCATACTCTGGAATAAGCTTCCCATTCATGTCAAGCAGAGCATCTCACCTGGCCCTCTTCAAGAGAAATCTTGACAGGTGGATGGGTAACAGAAAATTCAACCCAGGGATCACTCCAGTTGCCCTACTGGATAGGGGCACTGTGAACTAACATCGGGTGGCACTGTGCCTGGGCAATTGTTTTGGGCTAGGCTTGTAAAGGCTCCAGGGCCATTAGCTTAGTACACACCTATGAACCTTGGAACAGCCACTGTAGTATTGCTCCCCAGGCATTTTTCTTCCATCTAACCTGACTCTCCTGCTCCTGTCTGTCAATCCCCCAGTCACTATATCCACTCCCCTATAACTGCTGCTTGCATCCTATGCCATCATGTCTTGCATTTCATCATTTTACATTACCAAATTCCTCAGTTGTCCCTCATAATTATAGAATTGTAGAACAAATTAGTTCAGCTTTGAAAAATGTGTGACATTATGTTGTAATTAATAGTATATAATGCATATCCCCTAACCATTCATAATATGAATATTCTCCTTGTATCTACAAATAAGTAAAAGTTGGTTGTAATAGACTCATCTGTTTTTGAACATGTATAAAATAGGATACCCCCTGCCCTTTTAGTACCACTTCCTGGACTTACTAGCCTCAGTTGTTGTAACTCATTGCACTGTGCCATTTACTATGTAACAGCTGCCACTGAAATACAGAACATTTTCAACACAGTACATTACTTTCACATACTACTTATTGGGCTTAAACTGGAGTTGCTGCAATCAAACAGTAAAAACCCATATGTTTAACTAAAGAATTATGCGCATATGTTCTGTTCTTTATATGAGCATTTTTACCATATGCTGTAAAGTCATAATCATAACATGTATGAATGTAATTATCTATAGCATGTGGCCATCTCTTGCTCACATTGTGCCCTACTCCCCTTTTGTTTACTGATTTTAAATAAAAATAGAAATATGTATCAATCCATAACGTTGTCTATGATATATGTCCATATGGGGTCAGCTTTCATTCACCCTTTTGGTTACTGTCTATAATAAAGGCTCCTTCACCCTTTCTTCTTGCATAAAATGAAAGTCTTACCTTACTCCCAAAGTGTCAACAACTGTTTCTAGTACCTCTTCTCCTTTCCACTCATTTTCTTCTCTCTTCTTCATCTCTACCAAATATCCTTATACTGCTCCACCTTCCCCCATCATCACCTCACTTCTTCCAAACTTGAGAACACGTAAAGAACAAAATGAGCATATAGTGAAGCACCATTTGTCCTGGAGCCCATCTACATGTAGTCCCACACTTATTGGGTTCCACTGCTATGACTAGGTCATCTTGCAAGGTCAGAGCCTGGCTTGCTTTTTTGTACTGCAACTAGTAATCCTTGGAGTTTTCTTCATCTGCCTGGGTTTAGCTCTCTTCTGGTCTGTGCCCCCCCATTCTTGGCACATGTTAGGTTATCTCTTGCTGTGTATCACTTCGGACTTCTACAACTTCCTCACTTTCTCAGTTCACTTTGACTGGTCCAAAAGGACCAGGTTCCTTTTGTTTCTTTCGCTGTACTCTGCCTTCCTCACTTTTCTTAATACTTCTTTTACAGCGGTGCTTTGTACTGCCTTAGTTGTCCCTATTAAAGCACAGCACTTGGGACTTAGGCCTGTCACGCTGTCCTCTTACTTCCGTGGGGCTGTTTTCCTTTTCAACTGCCATCACTCCTCTTGGGTGCCAGTATTTGCCCCTCACATTGACTCAGTTACAACATTTGTCACTGCAGCACTATACACCTCAGTGCTTCTCCTCCTCCTCCATGTCTTACCACCCAGGGATCACGTCAGTCGCCCTGCTAGACAGGGGTCCAGGAAAGTAAATAATGTGGGAAGAAATAGCAAGGGGATTGTTATGGCTAGGCTTGTATAGGCCCTAGGGCTGATAGCCTAGTACCAACCTATGAACCAATGGTGCACCTCTTCCTCCTCAACCTTGAGGCGACTGCTGCCTCATTTTAATTTTTCCCTTCATTGGGTCAACATAAAATCTGATAACAATAAACCCTTACTTGTCATTTAATTTCTATAAACGCACAGTATACCAACCTGCCACTCCTGCTTCCTTCAGCTGCCATAACGGTTGCCCCATCTCCACTCTCTGTAGATGCAAAATTCACTAAGACATTTACACATGTGGCTGTCAAAATTAGACCACTTTTCCATGCTGCTTGCATTACAATCAACTCTATGGTTTGGTGGCCATACATCTTAACATTTATATATCTAGTTAGACCTAGGTATATTTGGGATTCCCCACACCACGCACTGTGTCACTTTGTAGGGCCAGGCCTCTATTCTCCTTCACCAAGTCTGTGACCATGGAGTATTTCCCCCAGTACTCCTTCCCTCACTCTTATGATTCTAATGTTATTCCTTTGAGCTGTGGTTTCCACGTATTCCACTATTATGCTGACTTTTACCTGGGCTGTGCCTGAATTCATTCCATTGTTAGTACTGCAGTACCCCAGTAAAAAATATAAATAAATTCAAAAATAAATAAACCTGTATCTAATTTCCAGTAACTCATTCTTCCCTCCCCATCTCCTCCACCAAATTCTGAACACTATGGTTTCTGCTCCTGTATCTTTTGTTCAAGTCTCCCTGTCTCCTTTTTTACATCATTGCCCCTAAGTCTGCTGCAATAGCATTTTGTTTCTTTAAAATCACATTACATCTGTCTCCTAGTTGACCTTAAGTTCCCTTGCACTTCTTCACTCGAGTTCCAAGATTTAGATTATAACTTTGTTTGTTTCACTTTGTTTTGATTAGGTCTCTAAATGCAGTCAGTCCTTTCCATTGCTTTCAAGGCCTGCACGTTTCTTATCTTTTCTCCTCTGTGCCGTTACTTCTTAGCCTCAATACTACTGTAATTTTTGGTGATTCAGCTTCACGAGTGTAACAAAACTCAGTTCTTCAATTTCCATGCATCAAGACTACTCATGGATTGATCTGTGTTTTATCAGTTCCTCTTACTCTCCTTCCTATTAAACTAAAGTCATTTGCATTCATTACTTTGATTTATTCTCAATGACTGTGTAATATATTGTGCAAGCTTCATTCACTTTGGTTATTTAATGTTCTGCCCCACCACTCTACTTACTTACCAGCCATCACTGCCAGCTGTATCTGCTCTCCCCACACTCTGTCTTAAAGCCACACAGCTGTTTACCTAGCATCTCCTGTACCATACATCTCCAATACCTCAAACTTCCTAGCATAGCTCTCAACCAATCAGGGATAAATCCAGAAAAAATCAGGGACATTTTTAAAATGTTAGTTCTATTAATTTGAGACATTAACATAATTAGAGAATGTATATTAATATACATTTCCTGAAGTAAAGTAAGTATTCAGCTCTTCATTATTTTCATTATTTATTAAGTATAACTATCACCACCTTTTGTCTAAAAGGCACCAGTGTTGAGGGATTAAGAGGGACAGAGCTAAAATTTGAGTAAAAATCAGGGACAGTTGAAAGGTATGCGCCTAGCTCTCTGCTTTTTGAGACAAAACTGCACCATTCTACTGCAGTGCAGCACTTCCAAATCTACTGCCTGGTGAAAGCTGTTCGCTTAAGTGACTATATTCCTCGGCATTATTTGCCGGCTGTTGTATGTCATCATTCTACATGTGTTATGTAGGGGGTGTGTCCCGTTTTATTTAAGTGTAACAGAAAGTTTAATTTGTTTATATTTTTTTGCCTGATTAACTTCAATAATACCAAAATGGGATGAAATTAATCGGAGTCATTCCTTTTATTATGCAAACAGTTTCAAGTGTTAATATCTTCCAGGTTAAAGATACTGGTTCTTTCTACATACAGCATTATTACAGCTCAAAGAGCAATTCACTGTTATTCATTCCAAGAATGCTAAATTAATGGAAGAGCTTTAAAGAGAACTGCAACTGCTAGAAGCTGATATATTCCTCCAGAATAATAGGAAATGGTGGATTGCAGAGTGTTTTAGTAATTAAGACAGCCTGTCAAAATACTGGCAAGCTGTGATCATTTCAGTTGCTCTGTAGTTATTAAATAACATAAGGCAAAAAAAAAAAATGAGTATACATTCCTAGAAGCAGTGAGAACTAGTGCCACTGTTTTGCTGCAAAGTAGATTAGGAGGGCAAAATGCTATTTTTATTTATACTCTGGAACTCTGACAAAAATGGTGATGAATACTGAAGTTTGTTTTATGTATCCTTCTGGTTAATAAGTAATAGTTTCAAATACAAAATCTCAGAACAGTACAAATTCTAAAACAGATTACATTTATCACTAAAGAAGGCTGAGAATCGTTTTTTATAACAATCATTGCATTACCAACAAAGTTATTGAATTCCATGTTACTCTGACTCTCTACTCTCTACTCTCCTCATATAGCAGTCATTTCTGAAGCCTGCCTAAAACTCCATGTAAAAGAGAATGAAATCTTAACCAAAGGTTACAGCATCTTTAGACATGACAGGTTAACAGGTTAAACAACCGTAGTAGAGTAATAGCCATTATGTTTCAGGACTCACTCAAACTGACCCTACTAAACTGCTCCCCTCCGGACCTTCCTAACTCCGAAATATTAACTACATGCTTGGAAATTATCCCCCACAAAACAATAATAATAATTCCTATCTATCTACCCTCTGGCCAAAATTTATCCATCATAGAAAACTTTCTATGTTGGGCATCAACTAACTTCAACCAAGAAACAATAATACTGGGTTATTTTAACCTTGACTGGTTTACATGCTCCTTTGATAACCCAACTAACTTCATTAATCTTTATAACTTATCTCAAATTAATTCCCCTCACTCGCTTAGACAAAGATACTAAAAAGCAATCAATATTAGACCAGATTCTAACTAATAAGCCTAACCTTAGTTACCAAACAGGCTGCCTTCCAGATTCACTTAGTGATCACTTACCCACCTTTCTTCTCAGGAAATGATTGCATGAACCTAACAACATCATATATCTGCAACAAAAAATGCTTCTCCCCCTCTCTATTTAACTCTGTGCTACAATAGTGTGACTGATCACCTTTAAAACATCTCCAGTTAGATCTTGCTGTACAATATTTTAACAAAACATTTCTTGACATTCTGAATAATGTAGTTCATATTAGAAATATATGGACCAAAACCAAACAACTACCTTAGCTAACTAAAGCCAGTAAATTACTTCTAAAAGAAAGGGATAGTGCCTGGTCACATTACCAAAGTACCAAAAACAAAGATTCCTTTATTGTATATCAGCAACTAAGAAATCCGACTAAGAAACAAATAAATCATGACAAAAAATATACTTTCAAATATGCCAACAAAAGCACCAGAACACCCCCAAAAATTCTGGAAATTTATAAATGACCTCCTAAACCCAGGAAAACCATCAATCTCAGCACCAGCAGGTAGCAATACCACTGACTGTACAACAACTCAGTTTAACACTCATTTCATTAATTCAATAGCCTCCCTCATAAGTAATAACTTCAACTCATCCCTAACTGTACCAACCTCCACAGCTTCTAATCCCAACTCATTCTACATTAAACCCATTCCAACTAGTTACATAAAAAAGCTTAACAAACTAAAACCCAGTTCTTTTGCTTCTGATTACCTCCCATGAATTTCTAAAACTAGCTGCTGTCACTATCTCCTATCCCAATATCTATTTTAAACAACCACTCTGTCTCAGAACAATATGTGCTTCTACTTTGGAAAACATCTCATATTATCCCCCTACACAAAGGTGGTCCCTCTACTGACTTCTCCAGCTACCAACCCATAGCCATTCTCTCCCCATTAGCCAAGATCCTAGAAAAATGCATTCATCAACAACTCCTTGACCACTGCCTTAGGACCAACCTCTTATCCAACTCACAGCATGGTTTCCATCCTAAACACAGTACTAATACTGCTGTACTTCATTTCACTAATACTGTAAACCTCCTCAAAAATAAAGGTCAACTGGTCTCTACCTTCCTTGATATTTCCAAAGCTTTCAGTACAGTGTCACACCTAATTCTTCTAAACAAGCTTGCTGAATATAACCTCAGCCTAACATCCCTTAACTGGCTTCATAGCTACCTTTCCAACTGGCAGCTGTCTACTAAATGGGAAAATAAACATTCCCTCCTCCTACCAGTCTCTGTTGGAGTACCCCAAGGATACTGCTGAAAACGGCTACCTGGCCCAGTCGGACATTACCCGGTTAACAAAAGTAAATAAATAAAATAATAAATTTACTGATGCTGTATATATGAGTGTTGAACATTGTCAAATGGCAGTTTGTTTGATAGTGTGCTTGGGCAAGTAAGTATGTTGAATGCACTCTTAGTTGACCGTGTTTTGCATTGGATGCAGGAAGTTCAAATTTTTGTGTGGATGGTTGGGTTGGGATCATGTGCAAGTGTTTTGTATCAGAGTTAGAGTTAGGGCTTAGAAACAGGACATATTTAGCAGTATGTATGTATGTATACCTGCACGTGTGCATGTGTATGTGTGTGTGTTTGTGTGTGTATAACGCATGCATGTGTGTCTCTGTCTAGAGAGCACACAGATGTGTGTGTGTTTGTTGGTTAGGATTTAATGGTGTGTGTCTTGAATCTGTCTTGTGCAGTGGTACTATTGAGGATAAGGTTAATAGTAATCCCTTTTTCTCCAAGGTATGACAATCTCAGAGTTGGTATGTATAAGTTTGGGGGGTGTGGGGGTGCAGGGTGGGCTGGCTTTCCCCCTACATAAAGAAGTTTTAAGGAGAAGAGAGATTTTCAAGATTTGCTGTTCTCTGCAATTTTGGTAATTTTTCCGTTTTTTTTTCCATACTCCGCATTTGAGTGTCAGCATTTCAGTAGGGATTCTATCTACATGCTGTGTGTGTCTGTAATATATATATATATATATATATGTGTGTGTGTATATATATATATATATATATATATATATATATATATTTGTGTGTGTATATATATATATATATATATATATATATATATATATATATAGATCCCCTTTGCAGTATCGAAACTTCAAAACCTCGAGCATCACAATCCCAAGGTTCATATATTTGAAGTTTTGAAATCTTGAAAGAAAAAAATAAAATAAAACAAGAAAACTTTAGCAATCAAGCCCCCCCTGAACCACCCCCCATGTGGGGAGCTGTTCCTCCCCTGCTACTTAAATATACCAACTAGTTTTGAAACTTCCAACATTTTGAATGGAGATCACAGTACAGCGTGCAACAGGAAATTTACTGTTTTCCTCACTGTAGTGCAATCTTGGAGTTGGTATATTTATTTATTTAGCAAGGTGTGTGGGGTGCAGGAGGACTTGCCCCCCCCCCCCGAAAAAACATAAAATAAAGTTTTTTTTATTTTTTTTTTATTACAATTTAAAAGTTTCAAAACTTCGATCTTATGATTTTGAAACTTCAAGCTTGTAAAGTAGATCCATATGTATATTATTTATTTATTTTTTTTTACATTTGATTACTGGGAAGGTCTGACTGGGTAGTTGCCCATGTTAAAACATTTTTAGAACAATAATTTTACAATTTTCAAAAGTAATACAAAACATCTGCAGTTTAAGTAATTGTATCATATTAGACATAATGTGAAAATATTGGTTAAGTTTAGATATAGCTTATGACAATGATTTAATATTTAGAGAAATTGTAGCCAGTTTATAGCGAAATTAAAAGTAAGTTAGTTTAATACAAACAAGCACTGCAATATGAAGTGAGAAAAAACCTGTTATGGCTTATTTTAGAAAGAGAGTCAGTGGAGAAATTGATTGAAGTAAGAAATGAATGAAGAAGGGAGAGTAAGAAGTTCTAAGATATGAGTAGATACTTGTTCATTTTTAGGGAAATGGTTTATCCTGGGGTTGAAGAAGTACAGAACCAGATTTTGGCTAGGAAGTCTTTCTGAATGGTTTTAATGGACCAGAGGAAGGGTATTGACCTGATAGATATAGATAAGGAGTTCCAGGCCTTAACAAAATGTTATGAGTACAGACTATGCCTAGCAGATCTGATGGATTTTTTGACAGAAAGGAGTTTTTGGTCATTGGATTGTAATGATTGTTTGCGAACATATTTGTATAGAATGGTATTTAGTGCTGGACAAGAAGATGGATGCTGGATAATCTAATAGGTGGTAAGAATTTGTGCGTATGTTAGTTGATGGTGTAGTTTTAATTAATGTAGGCTTTTTAGTGCTAAACAGTGGGGGTATTTACTGCAAATGTAGCCACTTTATTATATCGGTGTTTGAGTTTATATTTTTGTGATTCCTGGAGGTTAGTAAGGAAGGGAGTACCATAATGCAGTGAACAGAGGAGGTAAGTAGTAGCTAGTATAGTTTTAGTTGCGTTGGTGAGAAAGTTTTTTACTCTGTAAAGCATCCGTAGTTTTTATGATTTTTTTATTATGCAATTTTATATATGCAGTTCAAATTTAAGATTGTTATTTAACATTTGTTTACCGGGAAAGTCCAACTTGGAACAAAGCCAATTTTCAGCGGAGCCCTGGGGAGAAATGCTCCAGATGCATGTTTTTTGTAACCTATCTTCCACTATTATCCCTAATAATTTGCTATGAGAAGTGACTTCAGTGGTTGTATGATTAAGAGAGAGGATTTAAAATGTTTTTTCATGACAGAAGGATTGGGGGGGTTGTGGGGGTTGAGTATTAGTTGTGTGTTACTACAAAGCTATGTTTGAGTGGCTGTTAAAGCTTCATGAGTGATTGTTTAGAGATGTGGCAGATTACCAGATATGCATATGAGTGTGGAGTCATCTGCATATTGTTTTAGGGAGGCATATTGTGTGTCTGTGTTAAGGGGGTTAGTGAGAATGTTAAAGAGGAGGTTGGACCAAGGTTAGAGCCTTGTGGTATACCAGTGTTGACTGGGAGGTTTGCTGAGAGGGTGAAGATAGCTTTTGAACCATACAAGGGTGGGCTGAGATAGACCTAGTGAGAACATTTGAAGTAGAAGTTTGCTGTGACAAACTGTGTCAAAGGCTTTAGACAAGTAGCGATAAGGAGGAAATTAGTTTGCCGTTATCTCCAGCTTTATTGACAGTATGTATAAAGGTTTGAAGCACAGTATTAGTACCATGAGAGGGGGGGGGGGCAGAAGCTGTGTTGTGTGGGGACTGGAGTTCTTCCTGCAGGATATAGTTTAGCAATTGTTTTTAATATATTTTTCAAGTATTTTGGAGAGGGAGGAATAAGATTGCTGTAGGTTTAAAGTTAGTAATGTCTGTTGAATTTCTCCTTTGTGTGGAGGGATGATGTGTGATTTTTCCTGTGTGGGAATATGGGATTCTGGGATTGACCTATTTATAAGGATTGAGACAGAATAGGCAATACTATCAGCTGCAACTTTAAGGTACTCACTTGGAAGGTCATCAGCTAAAGCAGAACATGGTTTGAATTTGTTTGAGTAGTTTTATATAGGATGTGAGCACAGGTTTGAATGGAAAAGTGGATGTGGTGGTATGTGGCTGTTGGGCAGGGTTGGAATTAGATGTTGCAGAATCCTTGGTTAAGGATGCTATACTATCATTGAAATGAGTTGTGTTCTGTTGCTGTTTTGAATGGCAAGTTAACAAGAAAGGAGTTAGGGTTGAATTTTTTCCTGTATGTAAAATTTCTTAAACGGCTGACGAGAAGATATTTTTACTGTTGTTCTGAAAGTTGTTGTAGTATTTTTTTCTTCATTTATTTCCTTTTTGTTATGGTTGAGGAGCATTCTGAAGTTTTCGAGATATTGTGGTGTTTTATGTTTTGCCATTCTTTCCACACCTTTTATCTATCCTGCATTAGCATTCTGCTCTTTTTGGATAGCCAAGTTGTACAATTTGTATTTAGTACATTCCTTCTGAGAATTCAAAACTTTTTAGGATACTAAGGAGAGTTGTATTGAATTAATTTACAGCATCATCTAATGGGAGGATCTTTAGGATGTTCCATTTACTAGATGATAGAGTAGTATTTATTTATTTATTAACATTTGTTTAGTGGGAAAGTCTGACTGGGCACAGGTACCCTTTTATCAGTGGTGGTCCAGGAAAAAAAGCTCCAAGGTAGAATTTTTCTGGGTTAAACTTAGGCTGCATTTATTTTTATAAACACACTGTTTAAGTGGATGTGTGAGATGTATGGTTATATAGCTTTGGTGATAGTCACTGAGAGAGTCTGACATTGTACCTGTGTTGATGAATTTGCTAGGGTCTGATACTAGGATCCAGTATAATAATACATTTGATGTCTTGCTATAATGTGTGGAGCTATTAATTAGTTGTGTGAAACCGGATAAGTTCATGCTTGGAGTTCGGGATTATATCCAACCAACGAATATTGACAAAACCTAGTAGTACTTTTTCTTGTATAATTGTTATGGATATCCAGTGTCATATAACTTCCAGTGTAGCTATACTGATGCCAGGAGGGATGTAAAGGACAGTTATATTTATTTGGTTATATTTGTTTATTTTCAGAAAAGTAATACGAAGCTCTGCTGAACTGAATTTTGGTATTGGTTTGTTGTAGGGGGAATATGGTAGTTGTTGGGAAACAGTAAAGCAACACCATCACCTTTCCTCTTTATATTGTCAGTGCAGATGATGATATAGCTGGGCATTTAATTTTGGGGTCATTTATACTGGGTTTAAGCCAAGTTTCAATTATAATGAGAATACCAGGATTGTGTTGCATAATCCAGGCATGTAGTTAAGTAGTTTTATTTCTTATCCCTCTAATATTTAAGGTGCCAAAAGTTAGATTACTGGGACTGGGGGTTGGCCATTGTGGGATTAGACTAGTGTATGGAAGAGAATTGTCTTGATGTTGGTTTTGATAGGTGGGGCCAAGATTATGGAGAATGTCTCCTCCCAGGAGGATTTTACTATATTTGGTTATTACTAATTTTGTCTTTATTTCCTTTTTGGTATGGTTGAGCAGTCTGAAGTTTTCGAGATATTGTGGTGTTTTATATTTTTGCCATCTGGATAGTATTTTCCCACTTAATTTTATTTTGATTTGAGTTGAAATTAAGTTAATCAGTCTGTATATTGGGTAAAAGTAAAGGGCATTTGATTTGGCATAATGTGTGGAGAGTTTAGGGAGGACGTATGGCTAGGCGGTTGGGACAGAGTTGGAAATATGCTGAGAGCTATTGCTGGGTCATGGTATGATGAGAGCTTGGTCAGCACGAGGTTAACCCAAGGAGTAGCATGATTACGTAAAAGGATCTGTATTTTATTGATGGCAGGTATTGGGGATGTAGGAAGCAAAAGGGAAGCAAGAAGTTGCAGGACTATATGATATTTAGTGGTGGTGGAGTCTGAAAGCTGATAGGGTGGTAGAAAGGAAGTATTTTATATGAAGCAAGATAGGTTGTCTGGTATCTTCCCTTATGCTTCTAAAATGCAAGAAATAGAGGGGTTTGAAAAGACTAGAGTATGACAATGTAGTTAAGCTAGGAAGTAGTGAGAGTTTATTTGGGGATAGTAGGAGATGGGATGTAGAATAATGGATAGGTACTGTCGGGTAGGGATCTGAGTATGAATGGATATAGTGCCAAAGCAGTGTGGGAGGAAGAAAGGTTGTTCAGAATGTTGCTAGTATGGTTGTTTGGGGAGTGTTAGGGAATGGGTGTCACAAGTGAAATTTGAATGTGGTAAGTATAATGATAGAGTAAGAAGGGGTGGGTGGGAATTGAGGATAGGGTTGGGGAGTAAAACAAAGCTGAGTATACTGGGCTTCTCACCCTTAGTTCAGTTACAGAAAGCAGTCAGTTTATATATAGTACAGAGCAATTAACAAGGCAAAGCAGAACAGGTTTTCTTCCATTGTTTAAGTACAGAAGTCAGGAAGCTAGGCAGCCTAAGTAACTGGCATACACAATGTAATCTATTGATGAAGAAAAGGGACAGTGGGAACTTTAGTAAATGGTCCTTTGAGTGCAAGGACTACTCCTTTGGGAGAAATATCACAGCCACTTCCCAGCACAGGACAGGCACATATTTGACTAGTTAAAGTTAATACACAGCATGACTCTTCATGTTAAACTTGCTTACACTGCACAATTACAAAGTTGTCAGTTAAAACCTTCGGGAATTGGGCCTGGTCACAGAGCTCCTGCAGTATCAAGGGCAGGGTACGATGTAGTGACCACATGCTATTGCACAATGACAAAGCTTATCTTTACAACTGAATAATTGAGATAAAAAGGCTACTGACCCCCCCCCCCTAAGGAACCATAGACAGCTGCTGACTGCACATGGGGTATGATATTTCCACATCCCATACCTCATGATCTGATATAGGGGAGGAGTACTACTTTAAAGGAATAAGAATTGACCATCAGGTTCTTCCACAGATATATCTGGTTAGCCCTAGAGCAGGTATGATGTTTTCCAGTATAGTTTATAAAAGCCACTTTCTCAGAGCATTCAAGGGACTCTGCATCTGCTAACCATGTTTAACTTGTAATTTCATCAGTACTATGGGTAAAGGATTCATCGCATCTCTCACATTTTCATTTCAAGGGCATGAGTCACTACATTGAAGTCCCCTGTTCAAATAAACTTCCCCTTTAAGCTGAATCCATCCATCCATCTACAATCCCTTTTCCCATTTTTTTAAACATGGGGTTGGGGTATCACTTCACTAGAGGCAATAATCTAGAGCCAAGGTTTATGCTGCTGACTGGCTAGCCCTGCCGTAGTAATTCTTCCACACCACACACTCACACCTATGGCCAATTTAGAGCGTTCAATCCACCTACTGCATACCTTTGGAATGTGGGAGGAAATCAGAGAACCCGGAGAAAACCTATGCAAACACAGCAAAGACATACACACTCCACACAGAAGGCACCCCAGCTGAAACTGAACCAGGAAACCTCTTCCTGTGACAATGCTAGCTGCTGTGCCACTAAGATCTGCAAATTGCACAAGGGACAGAAGTCACATTTTATAATAGTAAAAACAGTATAATCACAGGTGAAGTTCACACATACAAGTAAACTCTAATTTTCTGCAAAAAAAAAAATCCTCTGGGTATTTATCTGTGGAAAACCTGGACCTCATGATTCCAATGCCTGCCTTGTATCCAGCTGCATATGAAGGTGATCTCCATCTCACACGAGCAGTTCTGACTAATGCGGTGTAATTAGTATCATAAGTTTCATATTGTGGATCTAATATGCTGAAGAAGCTTGATGTGATTCACTAGGCTGCACATCCCACTAATGTTACATGAAGTCAGCAAAATATTTCATTTAACTGCAAAGCTGAAACCACGCTTTCACCCAGTGATGAAGCATAAAGGAGCATAACTCAAACATTAAAACAACACCCTAGGATCCATCCACAATCTGCTGAAACACCTGGAAACCAATAAGAAAGAGTAAATGAGGTTAATATGTGAGAGATGGAGTTCTACCCACCAACAAATCAGTTCACCTGCCTGCAGATACCCACTAAAATCAGTTTAATTTGGGAGTGTACTCTTCCTCATCTTCATCCCCTTGAAACAATGGCCAGAAAAAAATATAATAATAGTAGGGTGGCATTCAGTTTCAGTTGCTGTATAAGTATTCTATATTCCAACGTATTTTCCCACCAACCTCCCCTACAGTCCTGTACTACTATTCCAATATTCCAAATCTGAAACATGTAAAGTTTAAATAACCTAGGGAGTGTCTGTAAAATGCAAAGCAGAGCCTACATTATAGATACAATTCACTAAAATCAATGTACCCTAACCATGTTGTAAAACTGTTATGTAATGTAGCAGAGAAGATTATTTCAACCTGCACAGCAGTAGTGCCCACAGAGTCTTTAATATCTGTCAGAGGCCACAACTCATAAAAGTATTCTGTTATAAATTGGAGAGAATGGTGCTAAGAAATCCAACACACTGATGACTGCACATCACTCACATGAAATCCAAAGCAAGTAACTCTAATTACACCTTAAAGCCCACACAGCTCTCATACCAGTGAACCCTCCAGTTATGTCTTTAAAGGTAACATCAGTAATATCACCCCTTCTTGCCTTACGTGCAACTTAGAGAAGTCATGAATCAGTTGAATTAAATACATGACATGACATGAGCCAAAGACGTGTATAATTACTATTAAAGAAATAGAGAGGGCTGGGGTGGGAAGGGGTGAGTAAGTGCACATAACACTTCACAGTGGCCACTCTTCAGCTACCCCTTACTCATCCCAAACAATATCACATTTAGGGGCTATACAAGAGAAAATACAGTAGCTGCATTTATCAAATAGCCACATGAATGCAGAATGTAGTGGGGGCATGTGTTTGTAAAGAGAACATAAAACTTCAGAAATGCATGCATTTTCATACTGACTGTTCTGCATAGAAAATAGTTTGTTAGAATTTGAAGGAAAAACAATGTTTTTACTCTGCATCCTAAAAGGAGTGACTAATTTTCCTAATGATTCCTCATCCTGATGATGTGCAACATTCTTTACCTCACAGCTGTATGTTCAAAGAAAAGAAGAGTAGTGAACTAAAAGTCATAGACCACGACGAGACACTAAACAGGACAACCTGTGTTGCTTTTGTTGCATCTTAGTCTATAGAGAAAACTATGGGGAGTTGGAGGAAGGAGGGAAGAGACTTGCAACGCTTGTAGCCAGAACAAAATTCAGTATCTATTTGACTTTAGGGCCACCCAAGCAAATTTCCTGTGAGCTTATGAGCCATAATAATGGCCACTATGGTCATGCATTGCTGTCAAGGTTGATTTTCTCATTTAGAAAACATTGTTGTGGTGTAAGGAGTATGAGGAGAATGCCTAGCAGGTATCGTAACCTACATTACCCTAACTTGTGATTGCTTTTATCAGGCCAGCTTCTATGAATCCCACTGTTGCACATCTCTGAGTGATATCTGTCTACAGAGGTCTTGGACACAGAAGGTCTACCTGTTTCAGAAAGTCCTTTGAATTATGAGCCATGTCAGTCTTGTTTTGGTGTTATATGCTATTACGAAGTATTTCTGTAGATGATGTTCTTCATTTAGATATTTAGGAGTTGAGTATTTTAAAATGTTTACTTTTTAACAGTACATTGTGCATTTTTAGAACCCTGGAATACAGTTTGTTATAAATAAATACAAATTTATATCATGATTATAGTGGGAAATAAAAGGGCTTCCTGGTACTAGGCTATATCTATGATAACTAAAGCGAAAACATAGCAAGGTTATCAGATTCCAGACCAACTGACTCAAGAAAGGATTGGGTATATTGTACACTGATAAGTGCAGAATGTGTTGGGGATATGTGTTTGTACAGGGAACATAAAACTTCAGAAACACATGAATTTTCATACTTACTGTTCTGTGCAGAAAACTGTTTGACAGAATTTTAGCCAAAAACAATGTCCATACATCGCATTCTAAATGGACTGAGTTATTTCCACATCCAGAATTAAATTAGCTATGGGGACCATTTTAGAGCTCATGTGTGTAAAGCAGAAGATATTTACCCTGAGGAAAGATGTAACACTATCTTTGGTTACAGCATACCTGCAGTATATTAACTTGATGTCTGTGTTTGTTTCACCTGCTTTTTATATATCTCCCCATATCCCGTTAGATCCTACTTGTGAAGATAGGTAGCAACTGCTGATGTCCTTTGTGTTTCACTGTTGCAGTCCTAACATATGGGTTATCCGGCTCCCGGTAACCCTCAATTGGCCCGAATACCAGAGTCCTCGGTATATGACGTCAGCTGCTGCCGGTTGTAAAACAGATGTCAGAATGTTAGGTATAAAGGGAGGCAGCCAACGCCATTTCCTCAGTCTTTCTTGCTACGGAGCCCGAAGCAGATGTAATTCACACTAGTGCCGGTCGGCCGTTTACCTTCTTTTTGCTTTCCGACTACCAAGTTGAAGACGCCTTCATATAAGTACCCCATTGGGGATCCTCTTTTCTTGCTTTAACGAATGTCAGATAAAGTTAATAACTGTCTTGCCTGTGGAAAATAGACTCCGCAAAGTGATTTTCATTCCTATTGTATAACTTGTTTGGGCCTTGAGCACGACATCCCTAACTGCGATCTCTGTGCTTCCTTTAACCCACGTACGGTACGCCATAGAGCTAAGATTTTGTATAAGCATTTCGGAGTCTGGCCTAAGTTCGTCGATATGGCGTCTTCTGGTCTCCTGACTTCAGATATACCTAGGAAACACAAAGACAAGGACCGCGACAAGCCTAGGGTTAAATCTGCTGATGACACACCGGTGAAATTGGTCGTCAGCACAGCGGTAGTCATTGAGGCGCTTTTGCAGCCCCTGCAGTCCACAGATTTTCAGCTGCAGGCTTCTGCCGAGACCTTTATGGAGTCCTCCATGCCGCAGGGCTGCTATTTCATCTTCAGACCCTCTGCCTGTTGCCACCTCAGATGGGTCTGGAGCTGCTATGCAGGCACCAGCTTCTGACCCCTCTTCTTTTCGACATGAGACCAGAACCAGACCGATTACTTTAGTTCAGACTTCTGCAGTTGATAGGCCCCCCGAGTCCCATGGGATTCCCAGCAAACCTTCCACCCGCAAACCTACTCACAAGCAAGCATCGGCCTCCTCTCCTGTGCCTCAGCCCCAGTTGGTAAAGACGGCTGGGGATCTTCTTTCTCTGATTAGGGGCTCTCACCCCCCCCCACACTTCCAAGAGGGCAATAGAATTGTCCCCTGATGTTTTGTCTGTCTCAGATTCTGAGGTTTCCAGTATTTCTGCTGGTGAAGAAGGAAATTCTCAACTTTTTTCTGGCTTTGAGGATTCTGATGTTGAGGACTCTATCCCTTCTGCCTCCCCTCCAGAAGATTTTTCCTTTGGGGATACTTTGAATACTCTTAGGGAGCACTTTAAATGGGAATGTCAGGATTTTCCCCTGTCTAAGAAAAGAATCAGAGAATTTTTGAATTTGCCACAGCTTAAGCCTCTGGCTATACCTCCAGTTTTGGATGTTGTGGATGATGTTTTCATGAAAAATTCTTTAACTCCTAATTCTGTTCCTCCTGCCCCCAGAAAACCTGATAGGTATTATAGCGTTCCTGATTCTCATCAATTCCTTTTAAAAACCCTACCGCTGATCCTGAAATTATTTCTCAAGGCCCCAAGGGTGTTAAGGCTACTATTGTTAAAAACTCTGTGCCTTCTGATGGTATTCCTCCCTGAAAAGAAGCAAGAAGATCTTTCGGCTTATGTCATGAACTTGGCAAGCATGACTCAGCTCTGTGCAAGGCAATTCCTGCAAGCACTGGGGTTCATGGCTTCATGTATTTTGATGATCCCATATGCAAGACTGCATATGAGAAAACTTCAATGGTACCTCAAGAATCTTTGGTGTCAACACACGCAGGAATTAGACTGGATTCTTCCCGTAATTCCCTGTCTACAAATGGAGTTCCTCTGGTGGGCGACAGCCTGTTCTCAGAACAAGGGTCTGCCTTTCTACCCACCACCTGCCAGCCAGACTCTCACCACAGACGCATCAGATGTTGCATGGGGAGCTCATCTGGAAGGCAGGGGCATACAGGGGACTTGGAGCACTCAGCAGATTCATCTGCACATAAACTTAAAAGAATTGATGGCAGTGCAGCAGGCCTTGCTGACTTTCAAGGACCTTCTCTGCCCTGAGACTCTGCTGATCAGGACAGACCATACCACATTCATGTGGTACATCAACAAGCAGGAGGGGCTTCACTCTTACCCCTTGTGCAGACAAAGCATGAGACTATGGTCCATAGCAGCATCCATGGGCATACATCTAATAGCCCAGTATCTTCCAGGGAGGCTAAATTCCCTGGTGGATCATTTGAGTAGACATGTTCTGGATCTTCATGAGTGGCAACTGAACAAGGTCATTTTCCATCGCATCACTCAGCATTGGGGTACCCCACAAATGGATCTTTTCTCCTCTCACACCAATCATCTCCTTCCAACCTTCTGCTCCAGGGAGTTTCACAACAAAGCTTGGAGGGTGGACGCGTTGTCCTTCCCATGGACACATCTCTCAGTTTATGCATTCCCTCCTCTGCCTCTTCTTCCCAGAGTGCTGCTAAAGATAAGGGATGAAAAACCAAAGGCTATTCTGATAGCACCAGCTTGGCCCAGGCAGCATTGGTATCCCCTTCTTCACAACCTTTCCCAGGCTCAGCCTTGGCATCTTCCCTTGGTACCAGATATGTTGGTTCAGGAAGGGGGAAAGTTCCTTCATCCTCATCGTCAAACTCTGCATTTAACTGCCTGGCTAATATCTTTCCCAACAGGTGGTTGAAGTTCTTCATGAGGCCAGGATGCCTAGCACCAGAAAATCCTATGCAAATAAATGGAAGAGATTTTGCTCTTGGATGCAAGCTAAAGGAGAAGATGCTTTTCATCCCTCTCTTTGTCTCATTCTTGATTACCTAGAAGGATTGCTTAATGGTGGACTTTCCTTTTCTTCAATCAAAATTCACGCTTCAGCAATTTCTGCTCATTGTTCTTTTGAGCAACTCATTTTTTCGCACCCCTTGATGAAGCAGTTCCTGAGGGGAGCTAGCAATCTTGGACCTCCCAGAAGAGCTCCTACTCCTGCTTGGGATCTTAATTTTGTCCTGGAAAAGCTTACTCTGCCTCCCTTTGAACCAGCTGCCTCTGCAGATTTGAAGTTTATCTCCTGGAAGACTGCTTTTCTTTTGGTTATTACTTCAGCCAGAAGGGTATCGGAGCTGCAAGCCTTAATGGCAGTAGAATATTTCATTATTTTTCATTCAGATCGGGTTTCTCTGAGAACTAATGCCTCCTTTATGCCTAAGGTAGTTTCCAGTTTAATCCATAACCAGTCTATTCAAATGCCTACATTTTTCAGCAATCCCCAGAATAAAGGAGAAAGGATTCTACACTCTCTTGATGTGCATAGACAGCTGAGATTTTACTTAGGATTAAATCCTTCCAAAAATCTGAACAGTTGTTGGTTAGTTTTGCTCCTGGGGCTCAGGATAAAGCTATTTCAAAACAAACCATCTCCAAATGGATTGCTCATTATATTCACTTTTGTTACCTGCAGCATGGGAAGGTTCTCCCTCAGGGTATTAGGACCCATTCTACTAGAGCAGCCTCTACCTCTGCAGCTTTTCTGAGAGGTGTGCCTATTAAGGACATTCTAGATGCAGCTACTTGGTCTTCTGTCCATACTTTCACAAAGCATTACAATCTACCCTTGTTTTCTAAATCCAGGGCTGGTTTTGCCCCTGCAGTTCTGCAGGACCTTCTTACCAACCCTTAATCTGTGATCCTTCCTCCCCCCTTTGTCTTTATCTTGGGCTTTGGGAATCAAACCCATATGTTAGGACTGCAACAGTGAAACACGAAGAACATAGTACAGTTGTGTACACTTACCATAAATGCAGATGTTCGAGTGTATTCACTGTTGCAGTCCTCGTTTCCCACCCTCCATTCCCCCTTTTTTCCTAAGGCATAGACTATATATATATATATATATATATATATATATATATATATATATATATATTTTTTTTTATTTTTTGTATGACATGTTTCCAGGGTGTTTCCTTCCTGGGTTAGCCTTCTTTTGGGGCTCCTGACAGTTAAGGTAAGAAAAACTGAGGAAAAGGCGTTGGCTGCCTCCCTTTATACCTGACGTTCTGACATCAGTTTTACAACCGGCAGCAGCCGACGTCATATACTGAGGACTCTAGTATTCGGGCCGACTGAGGGCTACCAGGAGCCGGATAACCCATATGTTAGGACTGCAACAGTGAATATACTCAAACATCTACATTTATGGTAAGTGTACACAACTGTACTTTTCTGAGAAGGCTGTCCTGTATTCCACTTAGACCACAATACACATTGCAGGACCTACCCAGACCACAATACGCATTGCAGAGTATAGTAATTGACTTTTTATTGCTAAGTGAATTAAGTCTGAAGATATTTACTGCAGCAAACTTAAATTTGTCTGTTACAAAACGTGTCATTGTTACAAAACTTGTTATTGGTCGTAACTAGCAACAGTTTAATCACTGGCAAACTGTTTTGTCAAGTAATTCATATAGTAGATGCAGTTAACTGCTTGTTTAATAATTGTTTGCTGAATCATTACCTTTATTTCTCCCCTAGATATGGCACAGAAGGATGGGTCGACAAAACAGAATGCAGCAATACCAAACAAACAAGCTGCGACCTCTCTGATGAAACCTGTGAGCACGAAGAACAATACTATGCAAGAGTTATGGCCGTCATGAACAACCGCTCTTCCAGTTGGGTTGAAACTGACAGATTCAACCCATTTATAGCCAGTATGTGACACTAACTCATTCAATGTAAAACACAGGAAAGAGATAACGTTTGTATAGTTTGGCAAGTTTGTTCCTTCTGTTAGTGGTACTTGCAAAACTAAGAAAACTATGTGGTACAAATGAAAGTAATCTATTTATTTATGCAAACATTTACTATTTGATAATTGGGTAGTTGGGTTGGTCTATTGACTCTCTTCAGGCACAATCTGAGCTTCAGGAGCAGTCATACAGTAATTTATCACAAATTCAATATTAGAACATTTAACAAACTTCTTCAAGTACAACACATAATCAGTTATGAGTCAGTACAGTCACTGTAAAATGATAAAAAAAAAAATATATAAATATATATATATATATATATATATATATATATATATATATATAAATCAACAAAGCATACACGTAATATAAATGCACACAACATACAATATTGTTATTAAGGTGAAAGCCACATAAAGTTTTTCTTTCATCTAAACAGTTGAGTACTATGTAAGAGTAATCAATTTCATGTTAACAATAAATTCCACCATGCAGTGTTCATTAAGAGCATCTTTAAAGTCTTTAACGAGTTCCTGATTTTTGAATTCACTAAGTAAGTGGTTTCAGATAGTAGGTCCTAGTCTAGAAAAGGCTGTTCCCCTATAGTAGATTTAAATGAGGGTTGTGCCAGGCAAACCTGTTGGTGTTCTGTAGTCCTGTCTCACCTTCATTCTTACACATGGGTTCAGAGCCGATCCTCTGCTCCGACTCTGCCTATTACAAAGCTCAAAGTCTTCTAGTTGGCTTGTGGCTAGGTAGGTATCCCATGGTGCACAAGTATAATCACCAGATCTTGTTTGCCGCGTTGATGAGCTCAGATGTGCTTCTTCTTGGCCGTTGTAAGTTTAACACATTTTGCTATTTTTTTCTATATTACAGTTAACTTTTCAAGTTATATAGCCTTTGCTAGTGTTTAACTATCATTAGAGTAGTTTCATTCTTGCACCTGCGGTGGTGGTGCTGCGGTAGCATTGTCGCCTCACAGTTAGACGTTGCCCATTTGATTCTCAGTTAGAGCGTCTTCTGTGTGGCGACATGCGTGAATGGGCGTTCCTTCGTTGAAGGTTGTGCGTTAGGCCTGGCAAGCCAGCACGTAAAAATCTACTGCCAATCATTAGCGGACCGGAGTTTCGCTGTGGCGACCCCTAACCGGGAAAAGCCGAAAGACACAACAACAACAAAAAAAAATAGTAGTTTCAGTCTTGCTGAAGTACCTTCTTTTTCAATTTAGTTAATTATTGTTGAGAACTGGTTGGCCGTTGGCCTTGTTGTTCTCCTTGGTATCCTGTGTGCCAGTTTGTTCTATTTAACGGGCATTTTGCCCCTAGTTGTTATTTGCTGTGCTGTATTAGCTTAGAGTATTTGGTAGTTCATAAAATTAATAATTAGTGCTTGCTGTTAAGGTGCGCATTTGCGCTCATTTACCTTTCCGTGTATAGTGTTCTTTAGTGTGCGGTGTTATTAGTTTTAGCTAGTTAGTTTCAGATTATGTCTGCGTAGATATTAGTTGGATATTTAGCTTTAGATGACAAGGATTCTTGATATTTCAACCCTTGTGGTTCTACGTCATAGAATTTGAATAAACGTTCCTCTCAGCAGTGGGACTTTTTTTCTGGCTCATACTTTGTGTGTGTGTGTGTGTGTGTGTGCGTGCGTGCGTGTGTGTGTGTGTGTGTGTGTGTGTGTGTGTGTGTGTGTATGTGTGTGTGTGTAGTATATTTGGTAGTTTATGACTTTTAGTCATCTCTTTTCTAGGTCCGTTTGAGCTAGTGGACCTAGTTTTCTCTCTTTTTTTCACTACCCAGGGCTAGGCCCGTTTGAGTTAGAGGACCTAGTCCTCGTGGTTGTGTGACTGTTAGCGCGGTAAGGGCTAGGCCCATTTAAGTTAGAGGACCTAGTCTTCGTTGTGTTTGGCTTGTGTCTTTCTGCTGCATCTCTATGCCATGTCTAAAGAGGCAAAAGATCATAAACCCTTGGGGTTTAAGAAATGTGTGAAATGCTCTAAGAAGATGTCTATTACCGATGACCACAGTAACTGTGTGCATTGCCTCGGAGCCATCAATCTGCAAGAAACATGTTTGTTTTGCCATTCTTTCCGTGCCAGGGTCTTGGAGCAGAAGAACAAACTAATATTAAAAGGTCTCCTTAAGCCTTCTTTCGAGGAGGACTTGGCCAGTTTGTCTTCCTCCTCCAAATCTCATGTATCCAAGAAAGAAAAGGCTAAACCTTCCAAGAGGCATTCCCCGACACCATCCGATGCTTCGGAACCGCCTCCTAAACTGTCTAAACCAGACAAGACTTCTCGCTCCTCGGCTCCACTGATCTTGGAACTGATCGAGGTTGTTGATACTATGACTTCAGTGTCGGCCCCATGCCTTTCGGAGCCGACTACTAATAGCAAACATCGGAGCCGGTCCAGAGATCCATTGACGGTCTCCCCAACTTTAAGATCCCCTATTTTGCAGAGGTCCAGATCTCCCACACTGTCTTCCAGGTCTTCCAGGAGTCTATCAGAAGAAGATGTGGAGAGAGTAGTGCTGAGACTCCTGAAGTCGTCTGCCTTGCCAAAAATGCTGTTGGCTCTGACCCAGTCGGTCCCAGAGCCACTTGAGTCCATTTCCCCTTCTGTGGTTCCTCCTCCAAGCCGTGCTGGGCTTTCAGAGCTGGAGTGCTTGGTGCAGCTGGTTGTGGAACCCTCGGCTCCAGCTCCCCCCGAGGCTGTCTCGGAGCCGAGTTCTGCTCCGACACCTTCAGTGCTGTCCGGGGTGTCTAGGAGCTGAAGCTCTCTAGTCGGCCCCGACAGGGACGCTTGGACCCAGACCTCTTCAGTTCCGAGTCTCCCTTTCGGTGCGTTGGCTAGGGTGTGCTCAGACCCTCTGTCTCGGAGCTGATGGCTTTGGAGCCTATGACTTCCTCTGTCTGCTCGGAGGTGGGAAGGTCTTCGGAGCCGGAGAGGTCGGCCTTTGAGATGATGCAGAGTGTGCTTTCCTGGTCATCAGCTCCACCCAGGGATACCGACACTTTTCTCCCTTTGGCACCGACCTCCATCTCAGCACCTACGCCCTCTCTAGACAGCAGAGACCCACAGCCTCAGGAGCCCCCTGCTGGTGGCCCGCACTCTTCTGAGACCTCCCCGAAATATCCTTCTGTGGAGCCACCTTGGAAGAGGACATGCAAGAGGAAGCACGTAGACTCCCAGGATGAGTCTCTTACCTCCAACACTGACCTCGAGGAGTCAGAAGGGTCCCCCAAGTCATCCTCTGATGATGTCTCCTTTGTAGACATCTTAGAGATCCTTAAGCAGAGGTGCGGCTGGCCCACTGTTACCCCTTCTGATGAGGAGTCGGTGTACCTTAAGGCTTTTGGGTCTCAACCTTCAGCCTCTTGGGTGTCTCCACCTTTTGACAAACTTTAAGACCTCGTTAGTCAAAAGGTGTGGGAAACTCCTAATGCCGTGGAGCCAGTCCCCAGGAGACCTAATAAATTTTTGTCTGCCCCCAAGGAGAAGGAATTTTTGTCCAAAGGCGTTACTGTAGATGCCATGGTGGTGGCAGCAGCCACTAAAAGGGAACTAGCGGGGACTTCTTCTGTCCATCCGCCAAACAAGGAGTCTTGAACGATGGACAGATGTGGGAAGCGTATCTTCTCGTCAGCGGCATTCACTCTCAGATCACTGAACTACCTAACACATTTTACAAAGCTTCAGAGAAATCTCCTTAAGGAGTTGGGAGAGACTCTACAAGATACATCTACTGAAGAAGTCCCTGATAAGGAGACTGCTCAGTTGTCTACCTTGAATTGCATTGTTAACTCATCCATGAGACTAATTTCTTATACATCCGATGGAGCGAGCAGGGCAGCAGGTTCAGGAGTTTCCCTTAACAGGCACTCCTAGATGCACTTGTGTAATTTTGCGGAGCTGTTCAAGTCTACCTTTACCAATGCCCCCTTTGACCGTTCTTCCTTATTTGGACCCAAGGTAAAAGACACACTCACCAGGTGCAAGCAAAAAGGGAAAATGCTGTCTGCCGTGGGAGTACGTTTTATCATGCCCTCTAGACTATACCCCAAGGGTCAGAGAGGTGGTAAAATGTGGTTCAAGAAGTCCCAGAGGTTTTTCCAGGATGCACAGGGTGACTCCTCCTTCAGAGGCAGAGGAGGAGGAGCAAATGGTAGACATTGCCCTAGAGGCAGGGGCAGACTGCAAAACCAAGGAGGCCGCGATTCGTTTTGAGGCTGACACCATCAGTGCTCCTGATGTGGGACCCAGCTGTGCTTCTCTGGAGCCAGTCGGGGGTTGCATGTCTTTGTATCCAGAAGCCTGGCTAAGCATCACCCGAGACAGATGGATGCAAAGAATTATCACCAGAGGTTATTCCATACCATTTCTCTTCCACCTCATGTTCCCAGGAGGATCCCAGATGTTCCACCCAATCACAGGGATCAAGCAACTGTAGAAGTAAACAAGTTGCTCGCAAACAGAATCAGTCAAACCATCCCCCACAGGCCAGGTAGGATTTGGAACTTACTCCAGATTCTTTTTAGTGCCAAAATGTACAGGGGACTGGAAGCCCATCTTGGACCACAGCAAATAAATCCATAAAGAAGGACAAGATGTCCTTCAAGGATGCATCTGCAGTCCTAACAAATGGGTTGTCCTGCCTCAGGCAGCCCTTCGGTCGGCCGGATTCCAAAGTCTGGGTCTGGCCTCGGCTGATGTCGCACTTCACCCGACGTCATAGCTACTGTGAATTGGGTATAAAGGCATCAGCCGACGCCATTTTCCTCAGTCTTTCTTGCCGCGCGGTGCCCGAAGCAGAAGCTGTTCGCAAGTGCCGGTCGGTCAGATCCAGAGATTACTACTACTGAAGACTTCTAAAAAGCTAAGTACCCCGTTGGGGACTCTTTCTTGCCTCAGCCGATGTCAGAAAAAGTAAATAACTGTTTAACTTGTGGGAAACAAATACCTCATAAGGATTTCCACTCTTACTGCCTTCCTTGCTTAGGCCCAGACCACGACGTAGCAGCTTGTCTAGCCTGTGCTTCCTTCAACCGACGGACACTTAGACGTCGGTCGGAGTTTGCAGAGGAGTTTTTCGGCTCCGCTTTTGCTTACAAAATGCCTTCGGATACTCCGACTTCACAATTAGCTAAAAAGCGTAAGGAAAAGGACCGACACTCGCGGTCCGCGGTTTCGGCTGAAACCACGGTTAAGCCAACCGCGAGTGTCTCGGTTTCGGCTGAAACCGAGTCCACGGTTCTTCCTTTGGCCGAAAGCATACCTCCTATAGCCGAGGCCTCACACAGCATGGCTGAATCTGCTACTGAAATTTCCCCTGCTGTTGCAGGTTCCCAGGATTTATCAGATACTATTCCTTTAGACATATCTACTCCTGCACGTGGAGCTGCTAGGCCCCCTGCATCTATGTCTATCAAGGCTTTTTCCAGGGCTAAAGCAGCTAAAACGTCTAAGGCCTTGCCTGCTAAAATCCCCTCACACAGGCCTACCTCTAGTTCCAAAATGCTCAGCCTGGCTGAGGATCTCATTTCCTTGATCAGAGGATCCCAACCTCACCCTGACAGGGCCTCTCAATCCCCTCCAGAGAAGAGGCCTAGAGCAGAGCCCCCTGAGCCAGTTTCAACTGATTATTCCTCGGATGATTCAGAAAACTCAAATCCTCCAGAAGGCCCTTATTCTCCATATGAGGACTCTGATGCAGAAGACTCCATCCCTTCTGCCTCTCCTCCTGAGGAATTTTCTTTTGGGGAAACCCTGCATGCTATGAGAGAGCAATTTCAATGGCAGGGCCAGGATTTTTCAGATTCAAGGAAAAGGCTAAGGACCTTTTTACATTTACCACAGCACAGGCCTTTAGCCATTCCTCCAGTACTAACAGTTGTGGATGATGCATTTAATGATGTTTGTACTGCCCCTGACTCTCTACCCCCGGCCCCTGCTAAGCCCGACAGATATTACAGGGTCCCGGACACACACTTTCACTTGTATAAGGCTCCTATTGCAGATCCTGAAACTATTTCACAGGGCCCCAAAGCTGTAGCAGCTGCCTCTGCCAAAACCCTCCCTCTGAAAGAGAATCTAGGGCATTAGAGAGATGGGGTAAAAAAGTTTATACTTCTGCTACTCTTTCGGCTAGGGCCTTAAACTGTCAATTCCACATGATTCAGTATCAGGAATTTTTGTTAGACCAGCTAAATAAAAAAACTGTCCTCTCCTGAACCTATAGACCGTAAGTCCCTTCAGGATTTGGTACATAACACTCAGCAGGTCAGTAATCATTCCTTAAAATGCGGCTATGATGCACTGGAGGCTTCCTTTAGATCAGCTATGACTGGTACAGTGATCAGAAGGCATGCATGGTTAAAAGAGCAATCCTTACCAGACCATGTAAAGTCAAAGCTCCTAGATGCTCCCATGGAGAAACAAAGTTTGTTTGGCTCCCCTGCACAGCAAGTGCTAAAGAAGGTGGAAGAAAACGCAAAATCTGTCCAAACAGTCAAGGATTTCTTACAGGTCCAGCCTCCGAGGTTTAGTAGAAATTGGCCTTCGAAGAATTGGTCCTTTCCAGACACTTCCAGAGCACAGAGGGGCAGAAATAGGCGCCCAAGAGGCAGAGGCCAATCCAGAGGTGCCTACAGGGGACGTCAGTGGCAGCCTAACAACCAGAGAAGTACTGCCACAGATCCAGCTACTACCACTTCCACAGGACAGGCACAATGACTTGACTCTGATACCGCCTACCAGGGAACAACTGGAAGCACCCTTAGGTGGAAAGCTAGCCTTATTTTCCGTAAACTGGCATTATATTACAGGAGACAAATGGATTTTACAGACAATAGACAAAGGCTACAGGTTTCACTTCCACACTCTACCAAAAAAGAGAGGAATGCCAAACCTACCACCAAACCAAAAAACAAACGCTCTAGAACAAATCAACCACTTACTAAGGATGAGAGCTATAGAAAAGGTACCGTCTATGGAACAAGGACAAGGATTTTACTCCAGACTTTTCCTGGTGCCAAGGAAAGAAAACCAATGGAGACCTATTCTCGAACTGTCCGCTCTGAACACATATCTCATTGTTCCAAAATTCAAAATGCTGACCCTACAGCAACTTCTTCCCATGCTGGGCAAGGAGTCTTGGCTGGTGACTCTAGATCTCAAGGAGGCATACCTGCACGTCCCTATACGAACAGATTGCAGAAGATACCTCAGATTTCTTGCAGGATCAGAGCATTATCAATTCTCAGCATTGCCCTTTGGCTTATCTACTGCGCCCAGAGTATTCACGAAATGCCTGGCATCAGTAATTGCTCATTGCAGGCTTCAGGGAATTCAGATTTATCCATACCTGGACGACTGCCTAATACAAGCGGACAACAAGACCAAATTAACACAGATTTGGAAAAGGTTATACAACTACTGCAAGCCCTGGGATACACAGTCAACATGAAAAAGTCAAGGCTGGTACCATCCCAAAGGATAACATTCTTGGGTGCAGAACTGGACACTTCAAATCAGATGGCATTTCTCACAGCAGAAAAGCAAAAGCAACTACCACTCTATTTCATGGCATTAACAACACAGAACCAGCTTACAGCAAGGAAAGTCCTGCAAACCCTGGGTTACATGGCATCCTGTATAATATTGATTCCACATGCCAGACTGCATATGAGGAAGTTGCAATGGTACCTAAGGAATTTATGGTCTCAACACAAGCACAGTCTAGAAGCCCAGATTCCAATAATTCCATGCCTGAAGCAAGAATTCCTGTGGTGGGCTCAGGCCTGTCAGTTGAACAGCGGACTGTCTTTCCACAAGCCTCACCCAAGCCAGACTATCACCACGGACGCCTCAGACCTCGGTTGGGGGGCACACATGGTGGACAAGTGTATACAAGGCCTATGGACACAAGACCAGCTGAACCTACACATAAATCAAAAAGAGATGCTGGCAGTGAAACAGGCAATTCAGACATTCAGACCGTTTCTTCAACAGGGTCATTTGCTGATAAGGACGGACAACACCACAGTCATGTGGTATATCAACAAACAAGGAGGCACACACTCATATCCTCTATGCCAGATGGCAATGGACCTGTGGAATGTGGCCCTGAACCTCAACATTCAGCTCCAGGCCATATTTGTGCCAGGAAAAGAAAATATTCTAGCAGACACCTTAAGCAGAACTACCACGGATGCCCACGAATGGATGCTGCATCCAGACATCTTCAAATCCATTACAATGAAATGGGGACTACCAGAAATAGACCTGTTCACATCCCCTCACAACCACCAATTGAGGAAATTCTGCACAAGGACATACCACCCACTTGCTTGGAAGGTGGACTCCCTCTCCTTCAGTTGGGAAAACCTGACAGCATATGCATTCCCACCTCTTCCTTTGATGCACAAAGTGCTACTGAAGATCAAAGAAGATCACCCAAAGATCATCCTGATAGCTCCAGACTGGCCGAGGCAGCATTGGTACCCGCTACTGAGGAGTATGTCTCAGACACACGCATGGCCTCTACCTCTAGTTCCTTTACTGCTAACACAGAACAACTTCAAGATCCTACATCCAAACTTGAAAACACTGCAACTAGCTGCTTGGAATATTACATAAAACAAAATAACCCAGATTTATCTCAGAGGGTTAAAGACATTATCCTGGAGGCTCGCAGGCCCCCCACAAGGAAGACTTATTCAGCCAAATGGAAAAGATACCTCATTTGGAGTGCAGCAAAAGGAGAAAATGTATCATTAGCAAACATAGCTAACATCCTGGAATATTTAGCAGAACTTTTCCACAATGGCCAGTCTTACTCCTCCATTAAGATTCATGCATCAGCAATTTCAGCAGAATACAACATGGATCCTCCAGTCTTCTCTCATCCTCTACTCAGATAGTTCCTGAGAGGAATTAAAAATGTAAAGCCTCCAAGGAAGCCACCTTTGCCTATATGGGACCTTAACTTTGTGCTGGAAAAGTTAACACTTCCCCCTTTCGAACCAGCAGCAACAGCAGAATTACAGTTCTTATCTTGGAAAACTGCTTTCCTGCTTGCAATCACTTCAGCAAGAAGGGTTTCTGAATTACAGGCATTAATGGCAGTACAGCCCTTCCTTATCTTCCATCAGGATAGAGTGTCCTTGAGAACTAACCCTACTTTTATGCCAAAAGTGGTCTCCAGGGTATCATTGAACCAAGCAATCCACCTACCAACATTCTTCCCCAACCCACAGAACAGGGGGGAAAGACTACTACATACCTTGGATGTGCACAGGCAATTGCGCTACTATCTGGACAGAACCAAGAACAATAGAAAAACTGACCAGCTTTTGGTAGCATATGCAACAGGAATGGAAGGAAAAGCAATTTCAAAACAGACAATCTCAAAATGGATAGGAAATTGCATTAGATTTTGTTACTCTTTTCATGGAAAGACAACTCCAAAAGACATCAGACCTCACTCCACAAGGGCTACAGCCACTACTACAGCTTTCTTACGAGGAGTGGCTACCAAAGACATTTTAGAAGCTGCTACTTGGAGCTCCGTGCATACATTTGCCAAGCATTATAATCTACCTTTATACTCCAGATCCCAAGCAGGTTTTGCAACTGCTGGTTTGCAAGGGATCTTAACTGCACCATAATCATCTTAGTGCCGCCTCCCCCAGTTTGGCTATGGTAATCTACCCATTTGTTAGGACTGCAGATGCATCCTTGAAGGACATAGTACAGTTTTGTACCTACCATAAATGTAGATGTCCGAGAGGTATGCATCTGCAGTCAGGATTACCCACCCTCCTTCCCCTCTGTGGTACTCCTAGGGTATTTGCCCATCTTGTAGCTAGCTGGGGGAATCTATTATGGTGTATTTGTTTGTATATATATATATATATATATATATATATATATGTTTATTTTTGTTTGTTCTCTACTGTTTGGAATCATTTACATTTATACAAATTTAGCCTTCCTAGAGGGCACCTGGCATCTGGGGCAAGAAACACTGAGGAAAATGGCGTCGGCTGATGCCTTTATACCCAATTCACAGCAGCTATGACGTCGGGTGAAGTGCGACATCAGCCGAGGCCAGACCCAGACTTTGGAATCCGGCCGACCGAAGGGCTGCCTGAGGCAGGACAACCCATTTGTTAGGACTGCAGATGCATACCTCTCGGACATCTACATTTATGGTAGGTACAAAACTGTACTTTCTGAATGGTGACACTGCAGTCTATGCTCCCTCTATTAGGGAAAGACACTTGGATGTGCTCAATAGCCCTCCAAGACATGTACAACCGCATAAAAATGGACAGAGCTTCAAGGAGCCATCTATGCTTCTGGCTGGGAGCCAGTCACTACCTGTTTCGTGCACTGCCCTTTGGTCTCACCACAGCCCCCAGGGTGTTCACCAAATGTATGGCAGTAGTGACAGCTCACCTGAGATGTCTAGGATTCCAAGTGTTTTCGTATCTGGACTGGCTCCTGACTGCCTCCACCAGGCATTTACTTCTTCAAACCAGAGACTACACTATCCAGCTTTGTGCCCGGTTGGGGATTAGTATAAATTGGGAAAAGTCTGCCTTATTGCCCTCCCAATTTGTGACTTTTATAGGCGCAGAAATAGACACAGTCGCCATGTTGGCTCGTCTTCCAGCAGAAAGAGCACAGAACCTCATACAACAAGTCCTTCATCTACTCCCCCTCTGGAAAGTCGAGGCAAAGACAGTGCTGAAACATCTAGGGACCATGGCCTCCACCATATTGCTAGTCCCTCTGCCAGATTACACATGCAGATTCTTCAATGGCTTCTGTCTTCCCAGTAGTCCTTCCAACAACTGCCTCTATCCCACCAAACCCTTTAAACAGAGTTTTGCAAAAAGGACCTCCGTTGGTGGATCCAACTCAACCAGCTAATGACAGGCAGTCCATTTCTTCCTCGCCAACCCGTTGCTACTGTGACCATGGATGCCTCACATATAGGGGGGGGGCATTATCTAGGCAGGAATGTCCAAGGCACATGGCAAGATCATGAGGCCCACCTGCATATCAATGTCCTAGAGATGAGGGCGGTGCTTTTGTTGTTGCAAGCACTTCACAACCTTCTTCCTCTTGGGACAATAGCAATACAATCAGACAACATGTCGGTAGTATGGTATCTCAACAAACAAAGCGGAACCAGATCTCACCCCCTCTTTTGAGAGGCTGTTCATGTTTGGAAATGGGCGATATCTTCCCAGCGCTTTCTAGTGGCAATGCACATCCCGAGGACAACCAACGTGATAGCCGAAAAACTCAGCTGGGCAATCTTGATGCCTCATGAGTGGTCTCTGAAGCAGGAAATAGCAGAACAGGTTTTCCGCAGATGGTGGACAGTCTTGCTGGGATCTTTTCGCCAGTCCGATCAACTCCAAATGCAGCAGATATTTTTCCCTTATCCCCCCTCCGGGGGAGTCACCGAGAGACGCACTTGTTCACGATTGGCCCCTGGGTCTCCTTTATGCTTTCCACCCTTCCCTCTCATATTCCAGGTGATTCAGAAAGCAAAACTGTTGGGAAGCAAATTGATTCTCATCACTCCTTACTGGCCTCATCAAGTTTGGTTCCCCTTTCTCAGGCCTCATCTACTAGATGACCCATGGACTTTTGGACCCAGTGCCAGATCTATTGACACACATGTCAGGCTCTCTTCATCCCAGTCTCCACACCCTCAATTTGACAGCTTGGCTGCTCTAGTTCCATCCCTAGTCAGGCTTCATGATTTTTCACCCGCTGTGACCCACATTCTCACATCTTGTCACAACCCCTCCACTAGAAAGTTATACACCAGGAAATGTAGAAGGTTTTCTATCTGGGCTGAGGAAAGGAATGTTGACCCTTACACTGCATCCATTCCAGTGGTTTTGGAATTCTTGTCTGAACTTTTTCACCAGGGTTCTGCTGCTGCCACAATTAGGGTTCAGTTGGCAGCAATATCAAATTTTCATTTGGGTCAACATGAGTCTAACCTGATGTCAAACAGTTTGTGTAAAACCTTCCTTAAAGGTGCTACTTTGTTAAGACCTCCCTTTCAGGAAACGGTAGCTTCATGGGATCTAAACTTCATCCTATCCAAATAAATGTCTACATCCTTTGAAACTGCTCATTCGTGTTTTTTGAGGTTTCTGTCTTGGAAGACTTTGTTTCTAGTGGCCATCACATCTGCTAGATGAGTATCAGAGTTACAAGCCCTGTCTATCAAGCCCCCTTATTTGATTTTCCACAAAGTACTTCTGTGATGGCTTGGTGGGTACTTCTGTGATGGCTTGGTTAACTACTGTGACTATGGTGTATAGGGTCCTGGGTTCAAGACCTGAAAGGCTGTTTATTTAGCCAGGGAACTTTGTTGGCTAGGCTTACGTAGGCCCTTGGGCCGATAGCCTAGTACCTACCTATGAACCTATAGGAAATACACCCCGGGGATCACTTCTGTGTCTCTGCTCAACAGTGGCACAGGAAAATAACTTTCTTGGCTGGCGTAAGCCAGGGAACCTTATTGGCTAGGCTTACGTACGCCCTTGGGACGATAGCGTAGTACCTACCTATGAACTTATAAGATAGAGTATCTCTTCACACAAAACCATCTTTTGTCCCTAAGGTTTGCTGTAATAATAACGTGAACCAAACTACAGAGCTTCCTGTGTTCTTCCCTAATCATTCCAATGCAGCAGAATGCAGATTTCATGAGTTGGACGTTCACAGACAATTATGGGTTCTGTCTAAACCAGATCAAAGAATTCAGGAAGTCAGACCAATTGTTTGTTTCCTTCTCCGACTCCAGATTAGGTCTCCCAGTTTCCAAAGTGACCCTTTTGAATTGGATTTCCAGTTGTATATCCTACATTTATTTTTCCAATGGAAAGCCTTTACCGTTCAAGATTAAGGCTCATTCTACAAGATCCCAGTCTATTTCTGCAGCCTTTCAAGCCAGGGTTCCAGTTGATAATATTTGTGCAGCAGCAACCTGGGCTACCCCTCACACCTTTATTACTCATTACAAATTGGATTTGACCTTTAGGGGTAAAGCCTTCTTTGGTTCCATGGTACTCAGGAGTATTTTTCTATGAGCTACCCAAGAATAAGGTGCTAGGGATGCTGTCCCATGTGTAAGAATGAAGGCAAGATAGGACTACAGAACATAAAGAAGTTATTTACTCATCATAACGTTCCATGTTTGTAGTCCATCTCGCCCTTCATTCTTACAAACCCACCCTCCTACCCCCTTTCTGGAAGGATCTGGAGACAGAAAAATTTTTCATAACAGGTGGAGAACTTTTATTATTATTATTGTTCTTTCTGGATAGTTTTTATGTCTTTCTATAGTTTAGCAGCAAACAAGATCTGGGAATTATACTGGTGCACCATGGGATACCTACCTAGCCACGAGCCAACTAGAAGACTTTGAGCTTTGTAATAGGCCAAGTCATGAAGGGCGAGATGGACTACAAACATGGAACGTTATGGTGAGTACATAACTTCTTTTTTTGAGAGTCTATGTGTCCATAGGTGTTTCCAGTAGCGGTGTAGTGGGAACTTTACCTTTAAAGGGAAGGGGCAGTAATTTTGATTTGATTGAATATTGTGAAGAGTAGTGTACAAGCAGAACTGTTGCTCTATTAGCTACTGAAAACCAAAAGACACATACTTTCATGTCCAGTGATCCTTCACTTAATGTGCCTAAAGTTTTTAGGCAAGATTCTATTGAAATGAGTCAAACTACTATGGATCAATATACCTCGTCTATGGGTGATAGAATGAATACACGAAAAAAACGGGAAGAATAGATTACTTTATGGAAAAAATTTTGCAGAAAGAACAACAAAGAAGAATTGATAATCCTTTCTCCGGTATTGGACAGCGAGCGGGTAATTCTTTGTCTACAGAAACAAAAGATATGTTTGATAAACTAGACAGACTTATGTCAAAGGAACTGGCGATTCATTTAAATTGTCTTAGCCTACAGAGATATCTAGAGCTAGACATTACGCCTCGAGGCTTGCGAGCCTTTAAAAATCCTACAACTCCGTTTGATATGCATGATGAGACTGATAAAAAATTTCATATGAGATGGGTAGCTGCTGCTCATCATTGTTCTATTGAATGGGTCAGTATTTTGATAGAACGAGATAAAGTTAAACAAGCTAAATTGAAGGTAGATATAACTACTGCTTGTGAAACACTATCCAATGCGTTGGGTATTGTATGCATGGAACAGTGTCTTCAAGATATACAAGGAAAACTTTTAGACTTTGAAAAAGAGTTGCTTAATACTAAAAAATACAAACTGAATAGTGATATTAAAGATTATGCTGGAGGTTCCGCCTTCTCTCATCCAGTCAATAACAAGAGATGACAAAGATGTGTTCGGTTTGCTGATCAGGAGAGTCAGAGACGTAATGGTGGTTCGAGTGCATGCTCAGACGTCTCGACGGAATGGGAAAGTGAACCTGGGGAGTTCCCGGAGCTGCCAGCGGCACATGATTCACGTTTTTTGCAACAAACTTTTCTGAGGAACAAACGGTCGGAATATACAGATAAGGAATCAAGCAGAGGAGGTGACTATACAGCAGAACAAGGACATAGACAACAACCCAAGGCACAACCATCTTTTCAAAGGTATAAATGAGTTAGAAGGAACTGACTCATTTGATTCACTTTTTTTCCGTTTAGTGAATGAAAAAGATGGACTGAATATAGATAACACATATGTAGTTAACTTATGTGGTCTTACATTGGATGATGCCACATACTCTGTGCTTAATTGTGGTTTAAAATTTATTCCCACTGTTTTGCCTAGACTGTATGTTTTGAAAAGCGACATGTATTGTTTTATACGAAAGTTGCATTTGGCTTGTTTTTTTGAGGGCAAAGGTAATAACAGCTTTTCTTCTGTAGATTTAAATAATGATTTATCATCTTTTTCAAATGATTCAGAAGATAGTTTTTATTCTTGTATCGCGGATGATGAAATTTCTGAGTCTAGTAATGCATATTGCAAGTTGGATACATCTAGAGTTGCAGTTAAAAGTCACTTTATCCTGCGTTTTTCTCATGAAGGCATTCAAAATTTTGCAGCTATGGTTGATTTTGCAATTGAATCAGTATATAATCATTTTGTTGGTAATAGACATTGTATCCAATATAATTTAACTAAATTGGAATGGCAGGCACTACAACGGTTGAGTAGAAATCAAGAATTGGTTATAAAGCCAGCAGATAAGGGGAACAAAGTTGCATTAATGCATTACACTCAATATGTTCAAATGTGTTTGGAACATCTAGACGATGGTGAGACTTTTAATAAATGTACTATTAAAGAATATGAAGAGGCTATAAAACAATTTAATATTCTACTTTATAAGGATTACCGTTTAGGATATTTTTCAAAGAAACGATATAGATCATAAATTTAAGACAGAGAATTGTGAAATTGCTAAATTCTATTGTCTGCCTAAAATACATAAAGATATCCATCATCCTCCAGGCCGTCCTATTGTGTCTGCATGTAATTATTTCTTGAATAATATAGGTATATTTTTACATAGTTTTCTTTTTCCATATGTTATTAAACAGAGATCTTTTATTAAAGACAGTTTTGACTTTTTCGAACAAGTGTTATCAATTAAGTGGACTAAAGACATGTATTGGCTAACTGCCGATGTAAAGAGTTTGTACACAAGTATTAAACATGAATATGGACTAAAAGCATTAATAAAAACTTTAGGAGATAGTCCTTTATCATATTTTCTTGTAGAATTAGTGGAATTCTGTTTGAAAAATAATTACTTTGTATTGGATGGACAATTATTCCATCAGTTAAAAGGCACAGCCATGAGGGCAGCTTTTGCCCCCATGTATGCTAATATTATGATGGCTTTTTTTGAGATGGAATTCTTATACCATAAACATTTTTTAAAAAAAACATGTGGTAAAATATTGTCATTATGTCGACAATTTAATTTTTATTTGTAAGGGGGGGGTAAGAAAGAAGTTAATAATTTTATGCATGACCTCCAAAAGAATGAGTTCTCTTTAAAATTTGATGACTTTCAGTTAGGTAATAAAGTGAATTTTTTGGACATTAGTCTTGAAGGAGGTAAGGATGGAAAAATTATTACTAAAGTATTTCGTAAATTTGAGGAGGGTTTACATTTTTTAGATGGACAGAGTTTCCATTCCCCACATTTATTGAAATCTTTACCATATGGTGAACTCATGAGAGTAAAAAGATTATGTAATAATACCACTGAAATTGATAAAGAACTTGATAAGACATCACAGTTATTTATTAAAAGAGGATATAATGTTAAAGAAGTGTCTCTTTCTCTAGATAAGGTTAGAAAAAGCGGCATGTGTAAGGTTGGTAAAAATTATAATAAATATTATGGTGGAAGTCAAAAATTAAAACACCTAAGAAAAATTTACATGGTAATGACTTATGATTTATTGTCAGAAGAGGTGAGGCAGATAATCCAATTTTATTGGACTTCTCTATTTAAATATAGAGATTTGATAGATATTTTTGAAAAAAATGTAATTTTTTTCATTTAAAAGAGGTAAAAATCTAAAGGTTATGTTGGTACATGCTAGATTTCTTACCCCAACGATTAGTTTGAATACAAACGTGAATGTAATGGGCACCTTCCCTTGTGGGAGGTGTATTTCATGCCAATATATAATTAAAACATTTCAGAATATAAATGGAAGATATTTTAGATCTACAGGAAAATTCTCATGTAATACAGAAAGAATTGTATATGCATTAAGATGTCCATGTGGAATGTTTTATGTGGGGGGAAGTAAGCGCGCTTTTAAAACAAGGTTGCAAGAACATGTGAGGGATATTAAAAATGAAAAAGTTGAAAGTTCGCTTGCAATGCATTTTAAAAGTTATCATAATAGTAATCCAAATGGTATATTAGCTACTGTTTTAGAACATATTCCTATTGTTCAAGATGATGTAAATATAAAAAAGAAACTTTTATATTAAGAAACCATTTTTATATTGAAATATGGTACTCTAGCCCCTGGTGGTATTAATGTAGAATGCAATTGGAAAGATTTTTTATATCTAATGAAATGATTAGCTAATTGAACATTTAATTGTTTAATTGATGTGTTTTTATTGTATAAATATGTGTTATGTTGCTTTTGGTAGTATTCTCCTTTGAAGGCGTAAGCCGAAGCGCTAGAGACTACTTAATAAATCTGTGGTGGATCCTGTTTTTGGTCTTTATATGAGGTCTGATAAAGGAATAGATGAGCAGATTTTATTTTCTGCCATCTGAATTCTGTAGGTATTGTAGGATGAATGTGGTCTAGAGAAACAGAGCTAGACACAAAGCTGACCTCTTAACTTATTAGCAAATAAGAAACCTCACAAAGAAATAAATCAGAAAAGACAAAAAAATCGTACTTCCTGTCCTGTCAACAGAAACACCTAAACAACCCCCAAAAATTCTGGCAATCCGTTAACCAGCTCATTAACCCGAGTCGTACCTCTACCCTACCCCCAGTCACCACAAACAACTCAGACTGCTGTTCGTTGCAGTGTAGAGATTTACAAAATTACTGTTAAGGAAGCTGTTCTTCCTGTATATTTTTTTCATTCTTTTTCTGTAGTATGCATATTGTAAAAAGCAGTAACGTTTTGTGTTTGTACCAGTAAATGAAGCAAAGGAGCGAGACCCTGGAGCTTTTGCCCTGTACTTTTCCCTTGGGAACGCGCCTGGGTGAATACAAACACAGCAAGGTCACCTACTCTATCCATACTTTTGTATAGGAACTACCTGCTCTGCTGCCCTAATCCCACCTTGGAAACTGGAACAGAGTCCCCCAGTGGAAATTAGAAACTTTTGCCCTGTACTTTTCCCTTGGGAACGCGCCTGGGTGAATACAAACACAGCAAGGTCACCTACTCTATCCATACTTTTGTATAGGAACTACCTGCTCTGCTGCCCTAATCCCACCTTGGAAACTGGAACAGAGTCCCCCAGTGGAAATTAGAAACTTTTGCCCTGTACTTTTCCCTTGGGAACGCGCCTGGGTGAATACAAACACAGCAAGGTCACCTACTCTATCCATACTTTTGTATAGGAACTACCTGCTCTGCTGCCCTAATCCCACCTTGGAAACTGGAACAGAGTCCCCCAGTGGAAATTAGAAACTTTTGCCCTGTACTTTTCCCTTGGGAACGCGCCTGGGTGAATACAAACACAGCAAGGTCACCTACTCTATCCATACTTTTGTATAGGAACTACCTGCTCTGCTGCCCTAATCCCACCTTGGAAACTGGAACAGAGTCCCCCAGTGGAAATTAGAAACTTTTGCCCTGTACTTTTCCCTTGGGAACGCCTGGGTGAATACAAACACAGCAAGGTCACCTACTCTATCCATACTTTTGTATAGGAACTACCTGCTCTGCTGCCCTAATCCCACCTTGGAAACTGGAACAGAGTCCCCCAGTGGAAATTAGAAACTTTTGCCCTGTACTTTTCCCTTGGGAACGCGCCTGGGTGAATACAAACACAGCAAGGTCACCTACTCTATCCATACTTTTGTATAGGAACTACCTGCTCTGCTGCCCTAATCCCACCTTGGAAACTGGAACAGAGTCCCCCAGTGGAAATTAGAAAGTATGTGTATTTGTTAATACTTGGGCCTCTACAACTGTTAACAAAATTAGATTTTGTAAGCTATCTCCCTGCCAGGTCAAACAGCAGCCTACCCTTCTTATTTCTCACTCTCCTGACTCTCTCCCATCTTATCTGACTTCTCCAGCTCTTCCCTACTTATCCTATCCAGTCCCAAGTCCTGCCTAGTGGGCGTCCTCCCCTCACTATCATTACTTTTCCATTCATTTCTTGCTTTTCTCTACAATTACTTTGCTCAATTAATTATAGAAAACCTTCTTACCCTGCTTGGGCTTACCTTCCTGTATAATCCTTATTCATGCACCACTGACTGATTGGCTCTCGATCCTCTCCTGGTGTCTGTACCCTCCCCTTGTTGTTGTTCTATCTTATCTCCTCTCTCCACACTGCATTTATTTTCACCCATCTCCCTCTCTAACTGCCTTCCCCTCTAGAGTGATATACTTCACATACTATTCTATATCCTATACCCTCTAATTCCTCTGCAACTGCATCTCTCCTTCCCTCCACTTTGCACGCTATCTCTATCCTGTATATTCTAACCTCTGAAACTGCTTTTCTCCTTCCCTACCCCTCCCTTGGTACGTATTCTCCCCACCACATTGTATAATATAGACCTTCCGGTCTGTCCCGACTAGCTTGTATTCCCTGTATCCCCTCCCTCCCTCCCTCTACTTCCGCCTGGAAGTGTTAAATATTCCCCCTCCCCTCTAGGCGCCATTTTTAAATTTCTCTAGCTACGGCTGCTGCAGGTGCCTGACTGGGAGTGCGCTCCTTCTGTAAGTTATTTTATGTACAATTTATGGTGCCAATAAGGGCTTTTCCCTCGATGTTTAACTTAACTGTTTAGCTTAGGTATATGTAGAGAGTATCTGTATTCCTATCTGTTCACTGCCGTTTTTTTTTTTTTTTTTTTTTTTTTTTTTACTCAATGTTTCTAACAATGTCTAATGCAGAAAGTATTTAATTCAGACTACTGCTGCTAATGTGTACCGAACGGTACTACTGCTTAAATTACTGGTTTCCGACCTGTATAAGGTGAATTCCTCTGTATATTGCTGTCTAGAAGGTACCGAACGGTACTACTGCTTAAATTACTGGTTCTGACCTGTATAAGGTGATTTCTTCAGTATATTGCTGTTTTGAAGGTACCGAATGGTATTACTGTCTTATTTTTATGTTCTGAACTGCTTAGTAGTTTGTTTCGAACGCAGCCTTACAGCTTTGTAGGCTAACTCATGTAAAGTGGTTGATGCCTATTTGGGATGGTGTATAAGGCTATTTTGTTATAGTTTATCTCAGTACAGCCCGCCTATCCTGCTATGTGTCTCGGTAGTCGCCACTGATTGTGGGTAATGATATACTGCTTACCCTGATTTGTCCACACTGTTTGTGCACTAAAGAAACATTAGCAAACCTTCAGGTTTTTGTTCAGGTCGCTTCTGTCTCTCTGTAGTTGCTATTACTTGTAGAGCGACAATTGCCCTGTAAGTTCTCGGCGCTCAACCTTCAAAGTTTAATCTTGTTTTTCTGAACCCCACCATGGCCGCTACTTCCTAGCAGTGTAATCCATGGTTTTTGTCTGCTTTACCTGCATAATACATGCTCAGCATGAATGGGTTCAGCATTTAACCAGCGCTGGTGTACAACGCCAACTCCACGTGTTTGTGTTACCCCTACAAACGCCTAGCTGGTCGCTGATGTAATTCGCTCTAGGTCTATCATACTAACTGTTTTCCGTAGGAATAATTATTTTAATACTGCTTGAACATAGCTTAAATCTGTTTAGAGCTTTAATTAGTTTTATATGTCCCCGAAGTGTTTTTAATGATCTCCTAGCGACATTGTTGTCCTTATATGGTTGCATATAGCTTTTAAATGTAAAACTGCTTAGTTTTTGTGTGAATTGCTTGAATATCTCCTGGCGATACTGCTTTAGTTTTACAAGACTGTATGTAACTATTACTATTTAATTGTTACAGCAAGTTGTTACTCGCCTGTATAGCAGGCCTGCTGCATTTAGTTGTGTTATATTAGAGTCTACAGCATCAGGATATTGTTTATTGTCTGCCTTACCAACTGTTTTTGTGTTTTGTTCCTTCTTTTACCTGCTTACTTCTTCCTTCAGGAAATAAAGTATTTTTTAATATTATTTTAATCACTAACTCTATTCTTCCTACTTCCTACCTCCAGCTTTTGCCCTGTACTTTTCCCTTGGGAACGCGCCTGGGTGAATACAAACACAGCAAGGTCACCTACTCTATCCATACTTTTGTATAGGAACTACCTGCTCTGCTGCCCTAATCCCACCTTGGAAACTGGAACAGAGTCCCCCAGTGGAAATTAGAAAGTATGTGTATTTGTTAATACTTGGGCCTCTACAACTGTTAACAAAATTAGGTTTTGTAAGCTATCTCCCTGCCAGGTCAAACAGCAGCCTACCCTTCTTATTTCTCACTCTCCTGACTCTCTCCCATCTTATCTGACTTCTCTAGCTCTTCCCTACTTATCCTATCCAGTCCCAAGTCCTGCCTAGTGGGCCAGTGCACTTCTGCATACGACCACTAGAGGGCGTCCTCCCCTCACTATCATTACTTTTCCATTCATTTCTTGCTTTTCTCTACAATTACTTTGCTCAATTAATTATAGAAAACCTTCTTACCCTGCTTGGGCTTACCTTCCTGTATAATCCTTATTCATGCACCACTGACTGATTGGCTCTCGATCCTCTCCTGGTGTCTTCCCCGCTCCGTTAAGCCCTCTGGCTCACTCCACTCCCTACCCTGCCCCCAATTCCCACCGCCCCAGTACCTCTAGCTATATCCCTCTTAACACCACACCCACTTCCTCCATACACCACACCCACTTCCCCCCTACACCAATCACTCACAACTCCCTAGACACACCCCAATCAGCCTACTACCCAAGTATAGCCACACCTATTACTGATCTATCACACTACACATCAATCATATACTTACACCCACTTATCAAGCTCTCCTCTACCACCAGTCCTATTTACCTTTTATAACACATTTCTTCTCCCTACTGTCCAAAAACTTAAGAAATATATAAGATAACTGCAACACTTAAATACCAAGAAACCTTCAACATGCATTTAAACACCCCATCTACCATTATTTTACTATTACTATCTCTTAAATTATCATATCTCTACTACCTCACCCAACCTCCTTCACCTGACCATTCACAACTTTTTCATACAACCTACCACTTGAACTCCCCTCACTCACCTTTACACACTCCTATCTCTCCCCAGCTTTACCCAATAACACAACTTTTAACCTTCTCATTCAAGATTTTCTTCTCACAGAATAACCCTATCCCGATAGTAACCAAACACCCCTTGATTATCATAACAGATCCAGATTATTATTCCACTTTACTCAATTACCTTCCTAAACCAATCTCTCATCTTATTAACTGCCTTCTGTCTGGTGACATTCATCCAAATCCTGGCCCTCCACCTCTCCTTCCTCACACAAGCCTATATTATTTACTTCTCTAAACCCACAAAGTATTGTCAATAAAGTCCCTACCCTCCATGCATGGCTCACCTATAATAAACCTGACATACTTGCTATCTCAGAAACATGGTTAAAACCCTCTATAAAAGATTCTGAAATAACTCCACCCAGCTATTCTATCATTAGAAAAGACAGGACCCAGAAAAAAGGCGGTGGAGTTGCTCTCCTTTATTCATCTTCCCTGCTAGTTACCCCCTACAACAAACCTACTCCTAAGTTCAACAATGCTGAAATACTCCTCAGCCTCCTACAGATTAATAAGCACAAATAGGTGACAACATTTCCACACTTGAAAACATCCTTTCCTGGCTCTCAAACAATATCAGTAATGAAACCATAATCTTAGGAGATGTAAACGTCGACTGGACCTCCATCCAGTCTTCAACTAACCCTCTTAATATCAACCTATATAATTTCTCTCAACTAATCAATACTATAACACACCCATCAAAAAACCCCTCCTTTGGCACCATCCTTGACTGGATTCTAGTCTCACATCCCCACTATTTCTCAGACAGTGGTACTCTTCCTGACCCCCTTGGTGATCACTTGCCTACTTTCCCCCGCCGACTCCCCTGTACCTCTCATCGTACCCACAACTTCATCACTACCCGCAATGACAAAAACTTTAACCCATCAACCTTCATATATTCTCTGAAAGCAATCAACTGGAATAACCTAAAGACACTACCCCTAGAAGATGCAGTTACTCATTTTAACTCTACCTTCTTAGAAATACTCAATTCTCAAGCCCCTCTAAGAACAAAAAGAATAAAAACGAATTCAGCCCCCTGGCTAACCAAGACCACCCTATCAAGTATGCGCCTTAGAAACAAAGCTTGGGGACTCTATCTTAGAAATAAAACCCCAGAACAACATAATGCATACAAAACCCTCCGTAACAAAGTAAAAAAGCTGATAATCTCTGATAGACAGAAATATTTCTTCACACTCCAAAACAACAACAAAACCAACCCTCAAAGATTCTGGAAGGGGATCTCTACCCTCCTTAACCCCAGTAAGCCACACACCCCAAACCCAGACCCAAGTAGCCCAGACTTAGATCTAGCTACACAGTTCAACTCCTTTTTCATTGACTCTATCAGCAAACTCACATCCTCTTTCACATGCCCCACCTCTACACCTAAATCATCCCTACCCTCTCCCACAAATAACCCTCCCCTTATTTCCTCTGTCTCCTCATTCTCTTCATCTCACTGTCCATCTTCCACCTCATCCACTATTCAAAACCCCTCTTCACCCATATCTTCCTCAAATCCTCTCTCTCCCCACTCTTCTCCATTCTCATTTAAACCTATACCCACTTCCACCATAAAAAAACTTCTTCAGAAACTGAAGCCATGCACCAACGCTCCGGATAATATCCTCTTACTTCCTAAGTATAGCCGCAGAAGCAATTGCCTATCCCATTAGCATTCTAATTAACCGCTCCATCCATGAATGCACGGTGCCCCAATTGTGGAAGCAAGCTTTCATCATCCCCCTCCATAAAGGAGGTAACAATTGTAACATCAACAACTTCCGCCCTATTGCTATCTTGTCCCCTATATCTAAAATTCTAGAAAAGTGCATCCAGCTTCAACTCCTTCCACATCTGTTAGAAAATAACCTCTTAACCCCTACACAACATGGATTCAGGCCTCATCATAGTACCATGACAGCCCTCCTGTCCTTTCTTGAGACTGTAAACAGAGTTCGATCACAGCCACATTGTCTCTACCCTATTACTTGATCTCTCCAAGGCCTTGACACTATCTCACATAGCCTACTCTTATCCAAACTGTCACAACTTAACCTTTCTCCCTCCTCCATAGATTGGTTTTCCAGCTATTTATTTAACAGACACCAAGCTGTAATTTGGAAGAATGCCACTTCCTCATTCCTTAGTACCCCACTGGAGTTCCCCAAGGATCTATTCTTGGTCCCCTCCTCTTTAATATATTCATCAATGATTTCCACAAATCTATTCCATTTGCTAATATCATCCAATACGCAGATGATTCTACCATTATCTGCTCTGCCACCTCTTCCTCTTCACTCCAAAAATCACACAAGAAGCTTTCTCAATTACTGAAGATTGGATGAAAACAAATCACTTAGCACTCAATGCCTCCAAAACAAAACTAATGGTATTTACCCCCTCCAAATCTACTTCCTTCGACATTAACTCATTCTCTATTACCAGCCAAGACAACTCACCCTTGGAACTGGTATTTGAAGCTAAGCTACTAGGTGTTCTAATCGACAACCGGCTTAATTTCAACTCTCATCTTCAACTTAATATTAAAAAAACTCATCAAAAACTAGGTATGCTTTACCGTCAGAATCAGTATCTTACTAGCTCCTCCAAAATCACTCTTGCTTCCTCCTTTCTTATCCCTCTCTTCTCTATGGGGCTCCATTATTGTCTAACATTCAGATATCACTAAAAAACCAACTCTCCTCCTGCTATAACAAAATTGCCAAATTCGCAAATAGCCATAGATCCTCCACCCACCACTGTCTCTCTCTCCGAAAACTAAATTGGCTCGAACTATCTAATCATCTCATCTATATACAGCTGACCTTAGCTCATAAGCTCATTCTCAACCCCTCTCTTTGTCCCTCCCTATCTTCTGCCTTTAAAATGCACCTACCAAACAGAGTCTTAAGGTCCAACAATCAAAACCTACTGGAAATTCATAAACCATCTTATCCCCCAGGTAAACACTTACTATCCTGTAACCTTTCCCGTCTCTGGAACTCACTCCCACCATCCATTCGTACCACCTCTAACCAATACATGTTCAAAAAACAGCTTCACTCACATCTAATTTCCCAATGGGATTGCTCTTGCTCCCACCCTCATAAATACATCACATCCTTCCACCAATATGCTTACGGGACCAACTTTTATCTAACAAAGCTTGTGTTCCCTCTGTTTCCACCCTTTAAGGTACCTTACGTTCCTGCTGCAAAACTCCTTTACTTCACATTAATCCTCTTTGTTTGTATTGTTCTGAATGTTTATGAACTGTGAATTTAAATGTTTTATCTACCACTTTTCTATAAATATTAGCAATCTTGTATGAACCTAATTCTGTGTGTGTTGGAGCTTTTCTCCCTATGACTATTATCTACCATTTTGTATAAATTTTTAGCAATCTTTGTATGTACCCAATTTTCTGTACTGGAGCTTTTCTCCCCAGGACTCCATTGAAAACGGGTTCTTTTTGGCCCAATGGACTATCCTGGTAAATCAACTGCAAATAAATAAATAAATAAAATAAAATAAATCTCAGCACAGGTCAACACCCGCTACATCAATACCATCACCTCACTATTGAATAACTAACCCTCCCAAACACTCTCTGGTCGCACCCATGCCCCAGATATTCACAACCATTTCTCTTTCTCTCCTCTCCAAACTAATTATATAAAGACTCTCTTAACCAAACTTAAACCTTGCTGCATAGCTGCTGACAAATTCCCAAATGAATTCCTAATACTTGCTGCCCCATCTGTTGCTTACCCCATTTCAATCCTGATTAATCACCCTATTAAAGAACAATATGTTCCCCTTCTTTGGAAAATATCTCATATTATACCCCTCCACAAAGGTGGTCCCTCCAGAGAACTAACTATCGCCCCATAGCCATCCTTTCCCCCCTTGAAAAATCCTACAAAAATGCATCCACAACCAAATCATTAACTACTTCCTAAACAATAACCTCCTCTCCAGTACTCAGAATGGCTTTAGACCCAAACATAGTACCAGCACCGCCCTCCTTACTTTCACTAACACCATCCACCACCTCATGAATAAAGGCCAGCTTGCGTCTTCCATATTTCTCGATATGTCCAAAGCTTTTGACACCATAACCCACCAGCTACTACTTAATAAACTAGCCTTTGATGGTCTCAGTCTTTCAAGCCTAACTTGGTTCCATAGCTATCTTTCCAGTCAACAACAGGCCACAAAATGGGAAAACTCTTTCCCACCTACTCCCCATCTCTGTGGGTGTACCTCAGCGTTCTATACTCAGTCCTCTTCTCTATATCATAGTCACAAACAACCTTAGTTCTGCAACTCAATTAGCTTCCATAGTACAATATGCCAATGATGCTACCCTTATCTGCTCTGCCTCCACAGCCCATGAACTCCAACTAAAAATGCAGTCATCTCTTCAGGACATCGAAACATACCTTTTTCAGCACCAACTCATTTTAAATCCCAACAAAACCAAAATCATAGTTTTCAGCAACAGAAAACCCAAATCTTCCCTTCCCCCTCTTTCAGTCACTGCCGCAAATGGAACCAAGGTAGTCCCCACTAACCGCACTAAATGTTTAGGTATTACCATAGATGATAACCTCAAATTTGATATACATACCGCACAATCCAAAAAGTGTACATCAAACTAGGCATCCTGTACAGGGCCAAACCATACCTAATTTCCAGTGCCAGTTTAGCCACTGCTTGCACACACCTGCTATCCACCCTCCTCTATGGTTTACTTATATTCACAAATCTACGAAAATTGGATGTCAAAAACCTTGAAGCATGCTACAATAAGATTGCTAAATATGCCACTAATTATCCACACAGATCCCACCACTGTGCAGCGCTCTCACAGCTAAACTGGCTAGAGCTACCCAACCTATTATTACTTAATCAGCTAACCTTAACCCACAAAATAATCTATCACCCCAACAACTGTCCAGCAATCTCACACTTAGTTCAACCTAGCAACAAAATCAGAACTCTCAGATCATCTAACAAACGTTTACTCAAGGTTTCCAACTCCCGTAACTGTCACAGCAATTCCCGCTATTCACACATAATAGTAAAAGTCTGGAACAACTTTCCAGAGACAATAGCAAAAAACCCCAACCACGGCCAGTTCAAATCACTCCTAAAGGAACACTTGACTAACCACTGGCTGTGCTCCTGCCAGTCACCTGGATAATGATTAACCCACGTCATTTACTGTTCTCAGCAAAACTCCTATTCTTCTAATATGTATTGTTTTTCAGTATGGAAATTATAGCAGTACTTGTATTGTTATGTTGCTCGTTTTTGTACTAGTGCCTGTATTGTTCTATAGATTGCATTGCACTATATATTTGCTTGTTCTTGCATTGTACTTTACTGTTGCCTGGATTGTATTCTCTAAAATATGCTTTGTAATATTGTTTTTGTAATACTGTGGAGCTTTTCTCCCCGGGTCTCCACTGAAACTGGGCCCCTGGCCCAGTCGGACACTACCTGATAAACAAATATAATAAATAAATAAATATTCAAGTTTGGATATTAGTATATTTTTAGCATTTGTTGAAAGAAGGTAATTAATCTTGAAACATAGTTTTAGTTGAGTAAAGGCCTTATTAGTAATATTGTCTGTGTGTGTGTGTGTGTGTGTGTGTGTGTGTGTGTGTGTGTGTGTGTGTGTGTGTGTGTGTGTAGTAATGGAAAGAGTTGGGTCAAGTGTAAGACCTAGGTATATCTGTTCTGTGACATCAAGGATGGAATTTCATTTGTGATCCTTTAATCAAACTGGTGGATCATTTTGCAATTTCTTAGCTGAGGAGAAGTTCATAACATTGCTTTTCTTTGGTGGTTTAATCTAAAGCTTGTTTGTGGAGCACTAGTGATGTAGATGTTTGAAGTTGTTGTGTAACTTGTCTTGTATTTGACTATAAGAGAATACTATCATCAGAGTATATAACCAAGTTAAGGTTGGTGTGGAAGTACAAGGGGAAGATAATTGATAAAGAGGGAGACGAGAAGTGGTTCTAGTACAGAACCTTGTGGCACACCTGTATTAAATGTAACAATGCTGAGATGGGAGTTACTGTAATGCACTTGGAATATTCTGTCTTTCAAATAACTGAAACCAGTGAATTGTGTTATCACTAAAACTGGGTCTTTGAATCCATGGTGGTACAGCGGTAGCGTTGTTGCCTCACACCAAGAGGTTCTCCTGTTCAATTCTCGGCTGGAGTGCCTTCTGTGTGGAGTCTGCATGTCCTTCCCGCGGTTGAGTGGCCTCCGAAAGATATGCGTGAATGGGTGTGCCTTCGCTGAAGGTTGGGCGTCGGGCTGGCAACTCAGCACCATAAAAAAAAATCAACTGCCAATCATTAGCGGACCGGAGTTCTGCTGTGGCGAACCCTAAACGGGAAAAGCCGAAAAGACAAACAACAACTACAACTGGGTCTTTGAAGCTTATTGAGAAGCATTCTGTGGTTCACAAATTCAAAGGCCTTGACCAAATCAACAAAAACACTGCTGTAATAAGGCCATCATTCAAATTGTAGTAAATAGAATCAGTTGCCATTGCAAGGGTAGTGAAAGCGTTAAAAGATTTGCAAAAGCACTTGTGTTACATTTCATACAAGGCCATAACTATTTAGAGGTTTGTACACTCTGTATACTCTAAAATGATGTAATCTGCTATTTAAATATTCTATTACTACAATTGACAGCTTTTTCTAGTGTGCATCTACACAATGTATACAAAAATATGTTTGTATTATTTCAAAAGTTAATGACATTTGATGTTTCCAAATCCTCTATAAAGTCTATTACTGGAATTTGATTCTTTTTCTTTAACCAAATGTCTTCACTGATTTTGTATGGCACAAAGACATGCCAGCCAAATGCTGGAGGTTCCATTCTTTCATGGTCTTGCAGACACTGATATATAATAATCTATACTGTGCATCATGCCATCTGTTTCAAGCACTTCCTCTCCATCACCTCTAGTTTTCTCAGCTGCTTTACTTCACTGCTGTGGGTTCTGTACCGTAGAGTAGTACTCTTTTGTACACCTTACTTTTTTGCTTCCTTGGCATTCTTCTTTCATGCACTATCCCTGTTCTGTGACATCCTGCCCCCACCCCCATTAGGGAAACCACCGTAAAAAATTTCTCCAAAGCCAACTTCACGCTTCTTAAGACAGAAGTGGCAAACTTCATGACACCATGACAGTAGAGGTACGACTGCTGAATCCTACACAAATGCACTTTATAAGCTCTTACACGAGTGCATGGATCGTGCTATCCCTAACAGAACCAAAATGCTATCCTCCAAAAAAAGGAAGCCAATCGGGTGGTCCCCTGCCATAAACAAACTCTACAACAGAAGAAAGAAACTGTTGCAAAAGAGAGTAAAATCCCATGATTGGAGGAACTTCCTGGTCAGCCTTAGTAAGAAGCTGAGATCCCTCATAAAATCCTGCAAAGCTAGTTATGAAAATAAAATTGACGCTGATTCTAAAGACAACCACAAAGCATTTTATAGCTATGTCAAGAATCTCAATGGCAACACTCAGATCTGCACTGAGTTACAAGCACGATGGCACTAAATATACAGAACCAACTGATATTGCCAGCATCCTGGCAGATAGGTTCAGTGCTAATTTTACCCCTCTCACCCCCTAAAGGGCCCATCTCTATACCGGAAAAATGCAAAGTTCCTGTAATCATGGCTGCACAGGTAAAAACCACACTCTCCAAAGCCAAGAACACAGCATCCATGAGACCTGACAACATCCCAGGCTGCGTTCTACACGAACTACTGAATGAACTGGCACCCCACCTAAGTACCATGTTCAATCATAGCCTCACCTCAGGCTTTGTGCTCACTGAATGGCGCACAGCAACAGTTATCCCACTCCACAAAGGGGGAGCCACCACGGACCCTGGGAACTACTGCCCCATTAGCTTAACGAGCCTGGTCTGCAAGGCCATGGAATGTATCATCATGGAACTTATAAACAAAGGCATTGGTAATCACCAAACTCTGGACCCCACCCAGTTTGGGTTTGTAAAAGACAGATCATGTCTCCTAAACCTGATAGACTTCTTTGAAGCAGTCACCAAAGCCGTAGATGAGGATAAGGTGGTTCACACAGCCTATCTAGATCTCGCCAAGGCTTTTGACACCATCCCCCACTCTGGAATTATAGATAAACTCACTAAACTAGGTATAAGTCCCTGTGTCACAAGATGGGTTGCCAACTGGCTCACTGACAGAATCCACACTGTGAAAGTAGCAGACTCGAAATCCAATTTCAGGCCAGTGGCAAGTGGAGTACCACAGGGTTCTGTCCTGGGTCCTTTCCTGTTTGGTATCTACTTTTCTGAAGTACAGGCTAACACTGAAGGTCTTTGGCTAATGAAGTTCGCATATGACTGCAAACTAGGAACCATAATCAAAATCCCTAACAATGTGGGCATCCTACAAAAGGGCTTCACTGAGACAGATGCCTGGTGTCAAAGCCATGGCCTCAAGCTCAGTGCCAAAATGTGCATTGTCATCCCCTTTGGTAAAAACTCTGTACCCATGAGCTACCACATAGGTGGTAGTCTACTTAACACCGAAAGTGTGATAAGACACCTTGGGACACAAGTGGACAGTAGTATTTCTTTTGATAATCACATTGCCACAGTAGTCAGGAAATCCTTCTACGTGGCACACCTCATCACAAAAGGTTTGTCATCCAGGAAAAAAGAAGTCATTGTTCCCCTCTACTCTTTACCTATTAGACCCATTATAGAGTACAATGCCCCTTTTGGTAGGTACCTCACAAGACATCTACAACAACTGGAAAGGCCGCAGAAATACCTCACAAAGAGGATTACCAGCCTCAAACAGATGCCCTGCACAGACCTTTTCAAAAAACTCCAGCTTTACTCGTCACATATCGCCTACTCAGAGGCAATCTCTGCCTAACATACAAAGCTATGTCAAACCCAGAGCTGTTGGACATGCTCCACTTAAAGAAATCCCAATCCCTCTGAGCTACATGCTCTAGGGACCTAAACCTTGTCACCACAATAAACAGAACATGCTGGAGGGATAGATTCCTGTCCCAGAGACTTTCCATACTCTGGAACAAACTACCTATTTATATCAAACAAAGCTCCTCATTAGCACTCTTCAAGAAAAATCTTGATGATTGGATGGGAAATAGGAAATTCACCCCAGGGATCACCTCTGGGGCTCTGCTCGACAAGGGTACAGGAAAATAATTTTCTTGGGTGGCAAAAGCCAGGGTACCTTTTTGGCTAGGCTTATATAACTAACCAACTTGTTTTCTAACACTTTCAGGCCTTTCTCCACAAGCATACTGTGCTGATTGTAACTGTTAATGTAACTGTGAGTTTTTTTTGTAAACAAATGCTATAATACTATATATTTACTACTATATAACTTTTTCAATGTAAATAATCTGTGTGTATATTCTTTGAAGAAACTGATGTTATCTTGTTGGAGCTTTTCTCCCCGGGCCTCCACTGAAAATGGACATATATCCAGTTGGACTATCCCGGTAAACAAATGTAAAATAAATAAATATAGGCCCTAGGGCCAATAGCATGGTACCTACCCATGAACCTATGACAGTTAGCTGCAGCCCCTCTGATTACAGCTTTGACTATCTAGTATAAGTAAAATTACACTTTTGTCTGTGTCTATCTGTTTCTCAATTATGTCTTGTCTATGAATGCTATCCAGCAAAAAACAATTTTTTTTATTAATTACATATATGATATGCCCTTATCCGCTAACTTTGTTGGTTATTACAAAAATGTATTAAAATGTATCTATTTAATCCTGTATGTAATTTACTCTAAATGTGGAGCTTTTCTACCTGGGCTTCCGCTGAAAATGGACATATATCCAGTCGGATTCTCCCGGTCAACAAATGTAAAATAAAATAAAATAAAAATAAATAAATAAATTGACCTTTTCATTCAAACTTCCCTTCTCTTCAACCACCACTGCCCAATACTTGAAGCTGTTAACCTGTTCCATTGTTTTCCCTTTTTAATTTCCCCATTTGTTGCTGTGACAGCTGTCTTGTAACACTCCAGATGAAATGGAGCTTCAAGACCTTAGTGAATATAATCATATATAGATCATGTATGCAGATTGTGTAAGAAAGAGACAAAACATGATCATGTAGTATATTGAAATGTGTGTCAAAACCAAAATTTTGTATTATTGTTGACATCATCAACCCCCTTTTTCCCATATTACATTGGAGTAAAACATCACATTAGTCAGTGTGACCAAATCACCCTGACCAAAGTTTACACTGTCAAAATGTATTGAACATAAACAGATGCAACAGAGTATTAGCAGCATGGTGCTATTTTGTGATGACAAGCAGTGCTAGTCTTTGATTGCAAGCACTTTTCTCTGAGATGGTAAAGGGGTGGTGCATAAAACAACATGTATAGGCTATATGACATGTGTTGCACTAATGAAAAACTTTACTGTAATGTTTATTACCTTTCCTGAATTTGGTGAAATAATAAGCAAAAGTAAGAGTAGACCGCTAAAAGGAAACATATTCGATGCAGCGTGTAATAAGAAAGTAACAATGTACTATTTTGTAACAACACACACATTTATTTGATATAAAGTGGTGGGTTTAATACAGCATTCGAGGCTATACTGCAGGCTCATAGGTTTTTACTAGGCTAATGACCACAAGGGCCTTTTTAAGCGTAGCCATGCATCCCAAATCTCTAACAAGTTCTGATACATTGATAAGTGTAAGCATGGGCCTGGGAGATGAACCATTTACAGGTTACCTCTGTCCATTAGAGACATAGGTGCCAAACTAGGGATGAATTTCCGGTTTCCCATCCAGTTGTCCAAGTTGCACATGAATTGGGTTAGGGAGGAACTCTTCTTCACATGGATGGGTAGCCTATTCCATAGACGGGGTAGTTTCTGGGATACATACCTATCTCTCCAGCAGGTCCTATTTATATCACAGGCAAGGTTTAAGTCTTTACAATGGGTAATTCTGGTTCTGATTGTTTTGTGAATATGCAGGAGGTCCATCAGAGTGGGGTCTGCCAGTACCCTCTATGCCAGGCATAGATCTCCCTTCAACAGCCCATAGGAGACAGAATACAGGCATAGGGCCTTGAGGCAGTCTGCATAGGACATATTACTTATGCCCTGTATTCTTTTAGTGAGGAACCTCTGTGGACATTCCAATTGTTGGATATGCCTGGTTAGGTACATATCAAGGGAGGCATTTTACTCGATAGGTCTGATGAATGCCGAATACAGTGGAACAATGACTTCTTTGGACATAGATGCCATACCTTTGTTTATAAGTTGTGCAGCATAGAATGATTTCCTCACTACTGTAGACACATGATGATCGAAGGTTAGATTACTATCTATGTGTGTCCCTAAGTCCCTGGCTACTGGGTCAACTCTAAGGGGTGTGTTGTCAATATGATAGTTACCAGGGATGGATGACTTCCCAAAGGATACTATTATGCATTTCTTGGCATTTAGTTTTAGTCCATGGCTCTGACACCAGTTGTTTGTCTGTGTCACCTCCTCCTGGAGAACATTTGTGTCAGTGTGAGGTTCAGTGACAGCTCCTAATTTGCAATCATTTGCAAATTTAGTCAGCCAGAGACCACTGACATTGGCCTTGACTCTGAGAAGTAAATGCCAAAAAGGAGCGGTCCAAGGACTGATCCCTGAGGTACTCCACTTGTGACTGGCCTCTTTGTAAAGGTGGACTCCCCAATTCTAACTTCCTGGGTCCTGTCTGTGAGCCAGTTGGCTATCCACTGGGTGGCACATGGATTTGTACCTAACCTCTTGAGTTTGTCAACAGTACCCGAGTGGGATATTGTTAAGTGCCTTGGCGAGGTCAAGGTAAACAGTGTGAATGACTTTGCCCTCTTCCGTTGCTTTGTTGACCTTTTCAAAGAAGTCCACTAGGTTGAGTAGGGATGATGTGCCCTTGATAAAACCAAACCGTGTTGGGTCCAGTGTCTGGCGTTGCTGTTCAAACAGTTGTTCTGTAATGTTTATTTTCTCTTTTGTGTTTGTGGATTAGACAGTGAAAATGGAACTGTGTTACCCAGTACATATTAATACACACAGGGAATGGGATGTGACATTTTCCTTTGTACTGTATTGTGCCAGTAAAGCAAGATACAATATAGGTTCATAGGTGTTTGCTAAACTAACGACAACAAAGGCATTTTTAAGTCTAGCCATGCATCCCACATCTCTGACAAGTTCTGGTACCCTTGATAAGTGCATGCAGGGTCTTGGGAGATGAAAGATTTACAAGCAGGGGTCTGGGAGATGAGCCATTTACAGGCTACCTGTGTCCATTAGAGACATAGGTGCCAAACCAGGGATGAATTTCCTGTTCCCCCATCCAATTGTCCAAGTTGCACTTGAATTGGGTTAAGGAGGAACTCTGCTTCACATGGATGGGGAGCCTGTTCTAGAGACAGGGTAGTCTCTGGGATACATATCTGTCTCTTCAGCAGGTGCTATTTATATCACAGGCAAGGTTTAAGTCTTTAGAATGGGTAATTATGTTGTTGTTTGTTTTGTGGATATTCAGGAGGTCCATCAAACTGGGGTCTGACAATGCTTTGTATGCCAGGCATAGATCTCCCCTCAACAGCCTGTAGGAGGCAGAAAACAGGGATAGAGACTTGATGCGGTCTGCATAGTACATTTTACTTATGCCCTGTATTCTTTTAGTGAGGAACCTCTGTGGATGTTCCATTTGTTGTGAATATGCTTGGTTACGTACATACCAAAGAGAGCATTGTACTCCATGATAGGTCTGATGAATGCCTACTACAGTGGAACAATAACTTCCTTGGATGTAGATGCCATACCTTTATTTATAAGTTGTGCAACATAGAATGATTTCCTTACTACTGTAGACACATGATGGTCAAAGGCTAGATTACTGTCTATGTATGTCCCCAAGTCCCTGACTAGTGGGTCATCACTTAGGGATGTGTTGTCAATATGATGATTACCAGAGGTGGATGACTTCCCAAAGGATACTGTTATGTATTTCTTGGCGTTTAGTTTTAGTCCATCGCTCTGGCACCAGTTATTTGTTTGTGTCAGCCCTTCCTGGAGAACATGCGTCAGTGAGTGATTCAGTGATGGCTCCTAATTTGCAGTCATCTGCAGATTTAGTCATCTAGAGGCCATTGACATTACCGTTGACTTCAGAGAAGTAAATCCCAAAAAGGAGCAGTCCCGAGACTAATCCTTGAGGGACTCTGCTTGTAACTGGCCTCTTTGTTAGAGGTGAACTCCCCAATTCTAACTTCCTGGGTCCCATCTGTGAGCCAACTGACTATCTACTGAGTGACATACGGTTTTGTACCTAACCTCTTAAGTTTGTCAACAATGTCCAAATGGGATGTTGTGTCAAATGCTTTGCTCAAGGTAGGCATTCTGAACCATTTTTCCCTTATCCATTGCTTTGTTGACCTCTTCAAAGAAGTCCACCAGGTTGAGTAGGCATGACCTGCCATTGATGAAACCAAATTGGGTTGGGTTTAGTGTCTTGAGGTTTCCTATGTCATTATTGATCATTTCCATGATAATTTTTCCATGGCTTTGCATATGAGACTAGTGAGATTTATGGTTCTGTAGTTTCCAGTGTCTGTAGATGGCCCACCTTTGTGCAGAGGGATGACTGTTGCTGTTCTCCATTCATGAAGCAAAAAGTCTGTTTGGAGGCTACAGTTAAATAGCAATTCCAGAGGGCATGATAGATCATGTTTCATGCTGTTCAGAAGGTTTATTTCATGAATTTTAATCGTACTTTGACTTAGGAATGGGGTCCATTCCCATCATGGCATTAGAAACCCAAAAGAGCTGGAGAGATTAAAAAAAGGTACCCTGGGATATTGTCTGGACCCATTGATGCAGTGTTCTTAGTCTTAGAGAGAGCATTAAGGACCTGTTCCCTAGTGATAACAGGGGGAGTTATATTTGATGGCATTTCCTGAGGGAAGGTTGAGGGGGAGAGATGGGTAAAGTTTGAGATGAATTTATGGCCGGAAGGCTTGCTATATCTTGAGACTCAGTTTAGGTGGCTCCATTTTATAATGAGCTCAACACACAAATGTGTATTGCCTTTGAGCTAGCTAAAGAATGCCTTGTGGTTGCCCTTGGCCTGGGAGGCCAAATTTACCTCAAATTTGGCTCTGGTAGACTTTATTTGTCCTCTGAGTTATTTGTTTAGTTTGAGAGTGCTTTGTTCCTGCTGGGTGCTGCACCTCCTAATTTTGCCATGATTTTCCTCCTCCTGTTATACAGCCCATTGATGTGATTCCACCAGGGTGGCTTGTTTTTTTAGTTAGTTCTGTACTTGTTCCTGGTGGATACAGCTGGCTGTATGCAGCCATTAACATGCTTGCATAGGGCTTTTTTGAACAGTTCTACATTGGCAGCAGTGTTCTCAAAGTTTATGGGGACTTGAAATTTTGCCAGGTTATCACTTAATAGTAGGAAGTTAGCTTTAGAGTAGTTCCTGAATATTCCAGGGTTAGCTGGGGTTCCAGATTTTGTGTTTACTTCAAAGGAGACCATTTTGTGTCCTGCCCTTACCAGAGAAGACATTACACCAGGGGGTGTGCAGCACTCTCCCATATCAATGAGGACAAGATCCAGTATGGTTGGACCCCTTGTTGGTGTATTGACAATCTGTTGCAGGGAGTTTGTGTTTACAAAATCCGGGAATCTCTGTGCATGTACGTTTTGGTATTGTATGTGATTCCCAGTTAATAGTGGGGTAATTAAGGTTCCCATGAACATGGTATCTGGTTGGATAGTGAGTATTTCCAGTAAGTTTAAATACATGGTATGGGTTTTGTGGGTCATAGAGGGTGGTGCTATAGCTTGTAAGGAAGTGGTACTGGATTTTGCCTATGGTGATTTGAACATAGAGAATCTCAAGTGCATTGTCTTGTTTGACCAGCCTTGAGGTATATTTATTTTTGATGTAAATCGAGACACCTTCACCTTTAGTCCCTGTCTGTGTAGTAGCTGATCTAAATGTGTAGAAGGCATTATAACCTTGTGCTCTTGGTGTGCTGTCCATGGCTTTGAACCAAGTCTCAGTGACTGCACAGACATCATTATTTTCTAGGGTGAAGAGAGCTTCTAGGGAATGGAGTTTTTTGTTCAGACTCCAAGCATTGAGCAGTAACACATTTAGATTTTCTTGATTTTAATTTGCTGTGTTGGAAGTACTTTCAGTTTGGCATTGCCAAAAAAGGCATTATGCAGGAGCTTTGGCTAATATTTCAAAGCCTAGAAGGGAAAGGTGCAGGCCATCCCTTGCAAAGCAGTGTGGTCTGTTGACCATCACCTTCCATACTGACAAATATTGCACCCCCTTAGAATGACACCAGGAAACTAAGCCAATTATTAAAGTCAGCCATCTTTTGTTCAGATTGTTATTGTGGCATCATCCTTGGAGAGGGTAAAATTCTGCTCAAAGATAGGATCATTCCAGCCTGGGACACACATTCTGAGAGCTCCATGATGCCTCTCCTCATATAGTCTGGAGAGATATGTTTCAGGTAATTTACTCTGACATAGACTATGACTGAGTCATACTGGCACTCTTGGTTCAATGACCTGAGTGTGTGGGTTATGTGGCAGAGCCTGGCTCCTGAAAAGTAACTGACCGTGACTTTCTTCTTACTCAGCTTGGTGAGAGGGACATCATTGTGTCTCACAGTGGAGTCTCCAATGACTAGAATGTTGGATTGTATGGTGGCTTGCATTATGGGCATTGAAGTAGAGGCTCTATGAGATGTGGCTGTATTTATGTGGGTGCTGTTTGGAAAGAGTGGATTCTGTGCTGCTGAGGGTATTTGTTTTGTGTCTAGGAGGTCTTTGGGGTTTAGGAAGGTTACATTTAAATGCTTTGGCTTATGTATTTACTTTGAATTATGTGTCATGGGTGCAGTGTGTGCACTACTGACAACCTTATATGAAATTAGGAGTGCTTTTATGTGAGAGCTTTGCGTCCACTGACATTGTGTAAATACACCTCTGACATACTATATCAGTTTGTTTGAGAATTAACTGATTGTCAGTAAACATGAGGGAATTTTTACCTTGCCTCAGGATGCCCATATCCACTAAGCTGGTAACTGAGACAGTTTTTTGTTGGTTAGACAGTTGGAGTGAGAATATAAAGTAGTGTCAGGAGTATCCGATTTGCAACTCTAGGGACAGTGCTTGTCACTACAAACTAGTTGTCCTGTGTGTAACTAGGTATTGGTGAAATTTCAATGATGCTTTTACAGGAAAAATGTCAAGTCAAGGTGTTTGTGGCTATACAGGGCACTGCTAAACACTTGAGGGGAAGCTAAGAAGCAGAGCCTGATGATTTATGGATAAAGTATTTAGGTAGATATTCTGAAGTTAGAAGCAAATCAAACAGTACTTAGTGAAAAGAAAGAATTAACTTGTCAAGAATGATGAAAAGAGGGGAGTCACATGAATAGCTACTGCCTGACTACCACCAGTGTTGGTCTCACTACACCTTCGCTCTGCTGGGATACAATGCTGCTTTGCTTCTTCTCTCACCAGAAGCCAAACAGTAGCACCAATCTCAAGGTGAGAAACAGACCACAGCCTGTTTGGTGATCCACAGTCTTGTCCCAGATGATGTAAGAGTCTGTAGGCTTGTTATAGCCTTTTCTTGGTAGATATCTTGAACAGCAACCAGAGGAATCATGAAGATCAAACACAGCCACTCACTTTCCAACCAGAAAGAGTCAGGAATCTATGCACTCTGCTCCTTATTTCACCAGGAGCAAAATATAAGCACAAATTCCAAACGGACCCCTATGAAGCATTTATTAGGCTTTTAGGTGTACAGCAGTCCCCAGGAAATAATGTTCCTATGCTCCTTATCTCTCCAAGAGCAACACAGAAGCTCTATTCCCAAGATGACTACTGAGAGGCAAAATATGAACTCTCCAGTAATTGGTGATGTTTGAGTAGATGATGCAGGTAAGATGGAAAATAGCTTAATACCTTAAGAGCTGCAATGTGCACTAAGCAGTTAGATATGAAAGAGGAGTTAACTTAAGCTTTAGCTACCTAAGTGGAGAGCCACACATTTTAAAAAAGCAAGATAGATTGGAAAGGGTGAGCATTGTGCATTCTGACACTATGGAATACAATGGGATGGCGAATAAATGTAAATAGTTGAAAGGGAGTGATTTCATAAAATGGTAATTTTGTGCTTAAGCCAATGAAAGAGGAGAGGGAAGGAGACATGGTGAAATTAACATAAGGGTTAGGCAGCTAGAAAGACACTTGAGTTTAAAAATACAATAGTGCCAGAGTGGGAGGGTGAGGAAAACTTAATTTCTGTGTGATTCACAAGAAACACAGCTGTGGTCTCTTTCCTAGTTTAAATATGCAATTTAAAAGAAAACAAATCAAAATATAGAAAATATAAGAAGGCAGTAAAGCAACACAAAGTGCAAGAAAGCAAAAACAAACTATCCTTCCCCTCACAGCAAGTTGTGGCAGAGTGAGTGAGCTTTCCTAGCCCATAGGCTTGTCAGCCATATTGAAACATTTTAAATAATTTCAGGAAATCAACGTTTGACATCTTAGTATTGATTTAAAAATACAGCACCAACATTGTTATTATGAAAGAAAATGGCAGTTACTTTGGTTTCACTTTAAAGCCACTGGTCATGCCTGTTCTTTAATATTAATGAAAAAAATCATTTTAATATATCATCACTATGTAATGCATTTGTCTGTTTCTCTTGTGAATGTTTTTGCTAGAAGATCTATTTCAGGTTTTGTTCATTTGCATACATGTGTGAGAGAGAGAGAGAGAGAGATTCTGGTGGGTCTCTGATCCGACCTCAGATCCAGTTGGGCTGCTTTTACTAGACTCATAAATCCAGCTCTCAAGCTCCTCCCTTTACCCATAATGTCACACCATCGTGACGTACTTCAGTCCTCATTTGCAACCACATCATTCAGATGTGGATGTTCTACACTTGAGCTAGGAGGTTAACAAGGAATTATTTTAGCCTTTTTTGTGAGTTTTATGTCTGCAGTATCTCTTTCCTTGTCCTTCCTTTGCCTTTTATGGAATCTGCATAACATTCAAACCATTTTCTAATACTTTTATCTCCCTTTCTAGTTAGGCCTTTTAACCTTGTCAGGGTATTCTTTGAAATACCATTGTTGGTATTCTTTCTCTTTCCTTCTGTCTACCCGACCTTAGGGTACTTCTGAAGTGCCATCGTTGGTATTTGTTTCCCTGTTGTTACTATAGTGTGTGTGTGTGTGTGTGTGTGTGTGTGTGTGTGTGTGTGTGTGTGTGTGTGTGTGTGTGTGTGTGTGTGGATCTACTTCTAAAGCTCAAAGTTTCAAAACTTCAAACAGCAGAGACCAGAAGACTGAAGTTTTGAAACTTCAAAAACAAAATAAAAACATTTTTTTTACATTTTTGCAGGGGGTCAAGCCCCCTGCACCCCCACACCCCCTGCTAAATAAATATACCAACTCTGAGATCGCACTACAGTGAGGAAAACAGTAAATATCCTATACCACTCTGTACGGCAATCTCCATTCAATACATTTAAAGTTTCAAAACTTTGATCTTCTAGTCTCGGATGTTTGAAGTTCAAAGTTTTGAATCTCTGAGCTTCTGAAGGTGATCTATATATACATAATCTTTCTTTAGGTCTGTTTTGTTGTTTCAATTTGGCTGACAAGCCTATGGGCTTTAAGAAGTGCACTTTCTGTGGGCATAAGATCCCTAATTCTGATGCCCACAAGGAATGCATTTATTGTTTGGGCATTGCCCATCTAGAAACTGACTGCTTAATTTGTTCTTGATTCGACTCCCATGCTTTGAGTGACAGGAGGAATAAGTTGGTTTTAAAAGGCTTGCTACCTTCTTCTGCTGCTTCTGTTTCAGCTGGGGCTCAAACCCCATGTAGTAAACCCATAAAAGGAAGCATGACTCATCTCCAAAAGAAAAGGAGTCCAGGAAACAGTCCTCCGACTTCCGTCCTCATTTAGCTCTGATTCCTGAGCTTCCAGCTAAAGTTTCCAAGAAACCAGATGCAACATCAGTCTCAGATCCTATGACTTCAATCACCAAACCTCCTCTGATATGATCTCCACATTTCTCCCCTGATCTGATATCTCCTTAGCTGCATTCATCTTTCTTACAAGAGACACCTAGGAAACCCTTCAGACCCCTTTCCACTAGTTCATCCCTTAGATCATACAGGAGCTTATATGATGCAGAGGTGGATAGGATAAAGAGGAAGTTTCTTGGGACTCAAATCCAGATGGAAATAATTCTGGCTCTGTCTGCCATCGGACCCATGAGTCTACCTTTTTTCTCAACCTCATGTTATATCGCCTTCTCCAATCCAACCTGTGGTTTCAGAGCCCTCTGATCCGAGATCTTTGAGGATGTTCTTGTCAAATCCAATGACTGCTTGTTCTTCCACTTTGGCCATGCTCTTGAGTTGCCCAGCTCCCATCTGTTTGGAGTAGGATGAGTTTTGAAGCCGAAGCATTGACGGCATCTCGGGGGGAGGGGGGGTTTGGGTCAACTCCATAGCTATCAGAGCCATCCTTGCCTCTTAGTACTGTGGGATTAGGTAACTTGGCTCAGACTCCTTCCGGAAGGCAGGAATCCGTGAGGATTCAGAGTTTGGTGCAGATAGCTTTGGTGCCGGTGTGACCGGCTGTTCTTTCTGCTAGACCTTCTTCCTTTGAGGTAGTAGAGACAGCTTTTTCGATACCCAGAGAGAGGACATCCGTACCCTGTTTGGAGCCTATTCTTCCTCCATCAAATTTAAGCTATGAGCTCTCATGCCTATTCCACAGGGATAGCCACCCAGTACTAGCCTTCAGACAGTCCTCATCCAGGGCTCCCCACCCACTTCCAGTACTTCACCAGACCATCCCACTGATGAGGTCTCTAGGAATAGGACTTGCAAAAAGAGACCTATATACTCCTCATGAATCTGTCACTGAAGACATGGGCTTCAGTGAAGAGAAGGGGTTCATCAGCTCTCTACCTGTTGATGTTTTCTTTGGAGAGATCCTGGAACTTCTTAAACAGATAGGTGGATGATCTTCTGATGCCCCTTCCCAAGAGGAGTCAGTGTTTCTGGAGACTTTCAGGGCTGGCCTGGCTACATCTTGGGGGGTCCTTCTGGCTAAGGAGCTGATTGACCTTATCTCACAATGAGCATGGAAGGAGCCAAATACAAAAGAGCCCATACCTAAGAAGCCAAATAAGTTTTTAGATCCACCCAAAGATAGGGCCCACTGGAGTAAGGGAGTCCCAGCAGATGCCATAGTGGCAGCCACTAAGAGGTAGCTTGTGGAACAGAGTTCATCTGTCCATCCCTTTAAGAAACAGTTCTGGTCCTTGAGCAGATTTAGCAAGTGCATTTATGTCTTCGTGACCTTTGCTGTTTGGTCTCTGAATTATATGGCACACTTCACCAGATTACAAAAGGATTTGATCAAGGAGCTTTCCAAATTTTTTTCAGGGCCCTTGTTTGTGGAGGACAAGAAAAAAGTTTCTTCACAAATGGCCACCCTTTAGTCTACTTCCAATGTATCCATGGGGGGGTGATCTCTTATGCAGCCAAGGGTATCTCTAGGGCTGCATGTTCAGTCTCTGTGGTCAGGAGAGACTCCTGAATGCACCTGTGTGATTTTACAGAGCCCTTCAAGTCTTTGTTCATTAGTACTCCTTTTGATGGATCATCTTTGTTCGGCCACAAAGTTAAGGAAATACTCTTCAGAAGTGAGCAAAATGGAAAGACCCTGTCTGCCTTTGGGATCCACTTTTCTAGTCCCTCAGAGATCCTTCTCCAGAATCAGAGGTGGTAAAAAGATGTGCTTTTGCAAGTCCCAAGGTCCTTTTCAGGAATCGGAAGGAGATAGTTTTTCCTATGGCAGAGGGGGTAGGGGGAGTCTAGTGGAAGATGCTGTCCTTATGGCATGGGTGGCCCACAGAACCAAGGCTTCAGAGTGCCTTCTCCAAAAATCCCCATCAGTGCTCCTGAATGGTTGCACGAATCCTGTACTTTGGAGGCAGTTGGGGGTTGCTTATCTCTGCACCCTGAAGCCTGGGCATCCATTACAAAAGACACTTGGGTGCAGAAAATTATATTCAGAGGTTATTTCATACCATTTTCCCAAATTCTTCCAGCAAAAACAATAAACATCCATGGTGTTCTACCCAATCAGAGGGAAGCAGCACTCTTTAAAATAGTAAAGTTGTTAAAAAACAGTCATCCAAAAAATCCCCCCAACCAGCAAGAATCCAGAACTTACTCATGATTTTCTTTAGTGCCAAAGAAGACAGGGGACTTGAGATCAATTCTGGATTTTAGCCAACTAAACCAGTATGTAATATACTCAAAGTTCCGAATGGTCATGGTTCAGTCCATTTTACCTCTACTCCGAAAGGATGATTGGATGTGTTTGACAGATCTTCATGATGTGTACTGTCATATCAGAATGAACAGGTGCTCGAGAAGATACCTGTGCTTGTGGCAGGAGACAACCATTACCACTTCGGACTACTGCACTTTGGTCTCACCACAGCCCCCAGGGTGTTCACCAAATGCAAGGCGGTGGTAGAGGTTCTCCTGAGACTGCTGGGATTCTGTGCATTTCCATTCCTAGATAATGGGCTCCTGACCACCCCATCCAAGCATCTATTGATTCAAGCAAGGGATTACTTGCTCCAGTTTTGTCATCAACAGGACACCATGGTCAGTTACACCAAATCACAACTTATGCCTACTCAGACCCTGGAGTTCATAGGTGCTCATCTAGATACGATCAATCAGATAGCTTCATTTCTTCTAAAAAGAGTTCATATTCGTAGCTCACAGGTTGTGAAAGTGATCTCCCATTCTTATCCTTCAGCAAGGCTCATCCTCCCAAGTATTAGAATCAATGGCAGCATCTGTAGTTCTAGTTCTTTAGCCAGATTTCATATGTGGGTCTTGTAGTGGAGTATTTTAGTACAGTGATCTGTTTTTCAACATCATTTAAGCACTCCAATTGAGATTTTCAAAGTTTTTGAGGAATATCTTCTTTGGTGGATTAATTTAGAAAAGGTTTGTCAAGGCTGCCCGTTTGTTCTCCTGCAGTCAGTAGACACAGTCACCATGGATGCCTCCCAAGTTGAATGGAAGGGCATTTCTTGGGAAGGACAATACAAGGTGCATGGTCCCAGAAGAGGCCAATTTACACATCAGTGTCCTGGAAATGAGAGCAGTCCTACTAGGGTTACAGGGTGTTCAAGATGTTCTTACTTCAGGGATGATTGCAATACAAACAGACAACACATCAGTAGTCTGGTATATCAACAAACGGGGTAACCAGATGTTATTCATTGTGCTGTAAGATGTATTGGCAGCTTTTATTAAATGCTAATATGTGGCAGGTCTAAATGAACAAACCTTGATTAGTTGTTTATTACAATTAAAAGCATAGGAGAGGTAGATTTTAAAGTTTTGTATTTGGTTATGAAAATTGAAAAAAAAATTGTACATATAACGTAACCTGTTTTTAAAGTATGTGGCACTTTAAACAAAGTATTGTATTTTATTGGATTTGGGTGCATGGCCGTCGTGATTAAAATGGATTATATACGCTTGAGTGAATGGATTGTTCAAACTATCTGATGAAGTTTTATACTGAGTAAAACAAAAGTGCCTATATTAATGTTTTGTTTGGTTTCTTGTTTAAACTTAAGAGAATCAGTATTAGAACTTACACCAAATGCCTAACGTGGTTGTATTCAGGAGTTACATAGAGTCTCTGCGGGCAAGCAGTTTACTTCATGGTTTGTTAAAAGTATTCATGTTTTCTGTGTGTTAATTGCTGTGGCTGCTGGAGGGTTGACAGGTTCACAACGACTTATTTCGGACACCAGTTCTGAATTGCTTTTTTCGGATGCTGTGTCAATGGATTTACAACGCACCATTGGGAATTTGCCTTGTTAGTACAGCCACTTTCCCAACTAATTGATAACATCCTACTGTTTGGTACTAATAACAGGGAAGGAAATGGAAGTGTTACTACTTTACAGTCTCAGTTAAGATCTTTCTTGTCCCCATCAAACTTAGCTATGAGACACTCAAATGCTGCTCCAAATATGGGAGGTGTGGTTTCAAGAAATCCACTGTTGTTACACAAATAGTTACAATGTAGCTTTCAATTTAGTGAAACACAGCAGCATTTTATTGACCTGTCCCAGGGATTGAGTGAATTTCATTATAAACAGTTAAAACGAGAAAAAATACAACTAGAAAATGCCTTTTTAGTAGAATGTATTAAGGAGAATCAGGTTCCAAAAGGGCTTCGGGTTTGGCGTTCCCTACTGGTCTAGTTAAAGATTCACTTCTCCATAATGAACTGTTGCATGTGTTTGACCACCATGGATGCGAATACATGAAGATACCCAAAAAACACAATGTAAAATCTATAGATGAGCTTACTGCTGAGGCTAATTTGTTGGACAGTATTATCACACATGACTTAGCATTTGAGCAAAATAAATAGGAATATACAAGAAATTTTTCCAGAACTGACGAACAAATTAAACTTAAAAGGGGGAGGAAAATGAAGATACTTCATTGTGCTCAACATACTGCTTATCCAGCTCCACCAATTTCACAAACTTGGGGTCAGAAGTATAATACTAACAACCGAGATTCCTCCTCTTCCAGTTTCCACCAAGAGACATCCCGATAAATAGACAAATTTTGGAAAATTATGATGATGACAACAATAATTAAGAAAACCCTTTAGAAGTTCCATCAATTCGACACTCCAAACGGATCAAGGCAAAACAGAACAATCAGTCAGAACCCAGGCGATCTACCTAATTTTCATCGAGAGACCAATCACAGTTGTGGAATCGAGAACGGAAGAATAATTACCCCAATTAAAGTTGGTGGCTGACTGACTGAGTCAAATGTATGTGTGATTATCATAGACATAAAAGGTGACTTTAAAATCTATAATTATTCTAATTGTAAAGTTAATAGTAAGTGTGGAGATCTCATTACAAAAGGTTTAACCTTCATGCCAGCAAGACATGCAAACATAGCACACATTCTTATGGACTTGAAGTGCTTCACTAGGAAATTTAATTTCAGCATTATTCTTGATGATAAAACTGAAGTAGTTAACAAATTAAGTATCAAGTGTATTTAACCCCCTATTCACCCTACTTTAGCACTGTTTGAAAAATGTGCAAAATTGATTTAAGGTATTCCTTTAATGGAAAAAGAAGGGGTCATAAGAATGATGGTATAAATATTACTATAAAAGTAAAACAATCAAAGAATTAAAAGAGTGAAAACCTAAAAATTATGAGGCCTGACAAGGAGGAGGGCTCATTATTATGGATAGGGATGATTATTCTATTAGGATGTTGAACTTATCTGATGATATTTAAATGTCTCATTGAATGAAAAGAACACAGCTTATAGAAAAATTAATAGAACACAGCTTATAGAAAAATTAATGTTTTAAGTGATATGTTCATTGATCATGAAACAGAAATAGATGATTACAACTATTTGAATATAGTTTGTCGTAGAGTACCAAGTATTTTAGGAATACTGAAGATACCTAAAAGAATTGACCAGTGCCCCCGTGCTCCCAATTGTTGATTCAAGAGGTTGCGTCACATACCCCATTGCCAAGATTTTAGATGAAAAACTGAAAATACTGCATGAGCTGATCAGGAAACCCCATCCCTCTCAGGATGGGCATACCCATCGTCATTGCCTGCCCTGTCAAGTTTCTGAGCTGCTAATCAAACTTAGATCACATGAGCTGTAGGCAGGGCTGTATCACATTATGTCACTGTTACACACTGCCACTGATGAAACATTCTTCAGTACTAGATTTCATGAGGCGCCATTGAAACTATTGATCATCCCAACACTTCATATCCTTATATCACTTCATTAATGATGTGCTAAATTAGAAGCAGTAAGTGCATTTAGCATTTCTGAGACTTTGTTAAAGCTAGATTTAGTAGTGACTACAGTTTTAATTATTGATCATCCCAATACTTCATATCCTTATATCACTTCATTAATGATGTGCAAAGTTAGAAGCAGTGAGTTCATTTAGCATTTCTGAGACTTTGTTAAAGCTAGATTTTGTAGTGACTACAGTTTTAATGTAACAGTGAATGAAATGCAGTTTTTTTTAAAGGAAACCCATCCTTTACTCTGTTTCCCAGTGACTTTAAAATATCCCACAACTATTTAATTTTCTGCATATTCCTGAACACATTTGCTCTTTTTTTACTGATACAGAATATAACCTTTTGCAATGTGGATCCCCCTTACTTCTGGAAGAATCAGTCTTTGTGTCTGCAAAGGTAAGAGCCATAGAGCCTATGCTGTAATGGGAGTGTGGAATTATAGGTATAGGTAAGGGAAACAGCAATGAAACTGAAGTGTGAGTACTGAATGGCAACTGGACACTCTTACGTTGTGGAGAGACTGGTCAGACTCCATAAGTTCAGTGGCATGACATGCAGTTGAGCATGGTGTGAGTAGCATGGCATGTAATGATGCATGGTGCTTAGTGCGCTCACATATGACATCCTAACCATCTGCTGTGTCACCTGTAGATGGTTAGAATGTCATAACCATCTGCTGTGTCGCCTGCTCAGTGCTTTAGCTAGGCTTGTGGTATCCCTTAGCAATCATGGTATTAGCAAAATTAAATAAACCTTCATCTAGCATATGAGGGCTATGTGGTACACGCAATTAAATGTTGCATTTAGCCCTTCTAGGGGACTTGGACTCATTCATTAAACCATGTGACCAGTGATGCAGATGGAAGATCACCATCTACTTCAAGTAGGACAGTCAGATAAAGGCATAAACTTGACTGATGACATTCTCTCTTTTTTTCTGGGACAGATAGTCATACATTCCTATCACATTTCTTGTAGAGCAGTCTGATTCTGCATTTACTCAGGCATTGTCTTTAATGCTAGCTTTTTTGACAAAGAAGAAGTCGTCTAGAGGTCTGCCATGCCTATATTATTTCCAAACTTCAAATTACTACATGGGTTAGATGGATGTGATAATGCTAACAGTATTTTACTCAGCTGCGTATTTATAGTGCTTTCGTATTTTTTCACCAAGTGCTTTTTCTGTTTCAGCAACCATCGGTCCACCATCTGTTAGAGTATCTTCTGGAGACAGGTCCATTTTAATCAAGTTAACAGCTCCGAAAAAATACAAACGCCAAAATGAAACAAAAGCAATATCCTTGGTGCAGATATATCCTGATCTTGAGTACAGTATCATCATCCTGAACACCAGAAACAACTCCACAGTAAGGAAATGATCTATGCGCATATTTTATTCCAGCAGGTTAAAATGTTGTATTACTGCAAGACCTAAAGCCATTTTTCATGTGATATTAGATTATTTTCATTTCACTCTGAGCTAAAGATATAAGTTTCTAAATTTACAATTAGAAGATGTAAGTTTCTATCAATATTGTTAGTCTGTTACTATTAAAACATATATTTACTGTGATTTTACAGCCATTTTCTAATATTGTTTGAAAAATTTCACACAGAACTAAGCTTCACAGAGCAGAGGCCCTCTTAGTATATGTTTGCAAACTGAGGTATATATATAAAATGCCACTCAGTTTTGTTGATAACTGTATGCTGAACAACTTCAAAGCTCACAGTGCATTGCATTGTTTGGTAGAGTTGTACAGTCATACAATGACTTCTCATTAGTATTCAAAAACATGCACCCTTATTGGTCAGCCCACCCAGGATGCCCATTGTAAATTGGGCATATATCAATAGAAAAATGTTCAGCCGCTGAAGTACCATTGAGCGGCTAGATTTTTTCTATTGATATATGGTATTGAGAATAGAACAAAATACAAGAAAAACCAAGTACATTCTAGGAAACTAATGAAATAGAAACCTACTTGATTTTCCTTGTATTTCTGTGCTATCCCTCCTTAAATCTCGGCAGACTGTCATACCTCTCAACTGTCGTGATTTTCACAGAATGTTCAGATTTTTGCCTCATAGTTTTTTTATTTTCCCCGTAATACATGTTTTTATTCTGGCAAGCCATTTTGATTGAAGTCATCAATTAATGACACACATTTGAGGTTTAGTCTTTATATACTTCAGAAAATGCATGCTAACACAAAACCTCTGCTTCAAGCAACTTTCTAAGTTTATAAGAGGAATAAAATCCATCCCTATTTTGGACCATTGTTCCCCCATTGTGTGATGTGCTTTGTCTAGGTTTTTTGCATTAAGACTGGCAGGAGCCAAAAAGCAGTAATGGAGATTCACTTTTCTCTGTTGCTTCTCTTTAATAGAAGAATGCAAAACAACACAGAGGAACACTACAGCACCATTATTCAAAGACATTATGTAAGAAAGGTAAGCAATTTCTTTCTTACATAATGTCATTGTGTAATAGCAATAACTCACTCCCGAGTGTGAATAATGCTGGATTTGCCCACGGTTGACATTGTGGGTAAATCCAATTTTGCCCACACCCAGTTGTGGGTTATTGCTAAATAATATGTGAAAGACTTCATACTGACCTTAGCTGGAATTGTAGTCAAAATACCCACAGTTGTTTAGCAACTTTATAAATAAAAACAATCAGCTCTGTAACTTTGAAATCTCCCTCAGACGTTTAACAAACTGTTTGGAATACATGCACTTATTACATGGTGCTATACTGACTTGTCATAAATTGCCAGAGTGTACTGCATAGTTTCCAGTACATAGTTTTCTCTACTTAACTTCTATTGGTACAGTTTAATTTTAGTCTTAGTAAACAGACTTTCAGATAGCATAAGTGGGAATGGCATGTGTTATAGTTAATAATAGCATCTTCTCAAAATTATTGTTTAGGCAAAAAATGTGTTTTCATATCCATTTCCTCGTAAGAAAGAGTGCTGTTTAAAACTGAATTTATTTCCTCATGTTTTATTTGGTAAAGACTGATAGTTTATGTTAAATGTTTTGAATATGTAACATATTAATGATTAACCAACTTATCCCAAAAGAGCATGATTTAGAAAGGACCAAGCCAAAGTCAAAGATGACAAGTCAGAACTCATCTAGTGCACAGAAATGTATGGTTCACAATTTTGCGATGAATCATGTGACTTCTCACTCTAAATAATGCACTGTGCTTTACAGAACTATGGAGTTTACAAAATATAACTTGTTAAGGAAAAAAGTATTTTCTGAAGCAGACTCACAAATCCAGGTCATGTACAGTGTTATCACTCTGAACATGACATAATAAAATAATATATGTGTGTTGCCAGAGATTTGTGTGCATACCTCAATAAGTGTGTATCGGTTCAGGCTAAGTCCTGCAGAATGTCCACCAGATATCTATAGCATAAATGCAGAAGTGGATTGACAATACTGGAAGTAGCAAAGTTTTATACCAGAAGATCATCACATGTATTGCAGGGGCACTGACTGAAGGAAATACCCTGCCCTTTTACCATCCAGCTAACTATACATTGCCTGTGCCAGTGCCATCCACTACTTGCTGCCCATACACCTTGTCTGCAGCCTAGAATATTGATGTTTACACTGTGTATTTACCAGGTTCATTAATGAACTAATTACAAGTTGCAAAGATGGTCTGCGTGGGGCAGGAGTCCTTACTCATCCTTCCTGTATTTCCTATATATAGTTCAAGAAAAGAGGCTCATTAACATGACTTTTGGAGCATTTCTGCAGATGAACAATATTTTCTTATTATTGTGGACAGACCATTATTTATTCATTCAACAGCATCTTACACAGGTCAACAAAGTGATTGACCCTAATGCCCTCAAAGTAGAAGCTCAGCCAAAGTGCTGCAGACATTAACAATATTGTATGTTATGTAGGCAAGTATTAAGACTGCTTGCTGATCTATGTGCATGTATATGCTTACAAATGTGTATACATAAATCTACTTTGGTGATATGAAGATGGTCCTTGTGAAGTCTTGTCCCCAATTCCTTGAAGTGTGTATTGCTGGATACACATCACATCTCTGCTGTTTTATAGCAGCAGGGTGCAAAAGCAGCTGATAGATATGCATTATATATACTGTGCATTGCCAGTTTCTGTCTAATGACATTATATACAGTGCTGTCTTAGTATTTCTTTATGAATCCTGAATGAGATGTTGACATCACTCTTGATCTATTGATCAGCACAATTCTACCTTTATATCATGAGGTATATAACTTTATTTTCAGATAAGTAGAAGGTAATCAGACTCAAAAAACTGCTCAGTGTAAATAATTTGCTACTTAGTGCAAACTGACTACTCTGAGCCCAGAATGGTATAAGTGGACAAAGCATGCAGTTCAGAGAATAACTTTGCAGCTCCGAGTTGCACATATGTTGTAGCAGTGCATGCTGTAATTTGCTGAGTACTATTTATGTTGTGTCCAGATAACTTTATTGTTCTTTCAGTATAGCCAGTTTCTTCAGTAAATATGTAGACTGTAGCCGTATGCTGCTCATTTATAATAAAATAAGTTATTGCTCAGTTGTACGTAAATTTGCTCCTCTGCTTATGCCCAGGGTTGAAATTACTGCAGTGATTGATGGAGCGCTGACACACTAAATAAGGGAGGGCTACACTGTGGCATAGTACAAATTAGCAAAGTTACTTATTAATAATTATGCTTGACAGCTCCATTTGGACCTTTGTTTCTGTATCATAGGTTCATAGGTAGTTAGTTAGCATGTAGTTCAGGAGACCATTAAGGAACCTATCCCAAATTCCCAATTGACTCAAAACACTGTCTGATTAAGTGATTTCCTTAAGGTCACACAGCAGTTAAATGAAGGCTACAGGATTCAAACCCTGTACCAGTGGAATTAGCTCACATTCTAAAGTGCATCACTAATATTGTATATCATCAGAAGGCTTCACCTGGTTGCAGTGATAAGTTTAAGAATTCTACCCTTCAGTCAATTTAATTTGTTTCCATTTTCAGTATCGTAATTAAATAGCAAAACAAAACAGAGAACAAACTTGCATGTCAATGTCATTTAGGTTTATTATTATTAATTTTTATTCAATTGTTTATTTATTTCTCTTTGTTGGTAAACCCAACTAGGATTGATCCCATTTTCAGAGGAGGCCTGGGGAGAAAAACTTCACAGTTATTACAGATAACAGTAGAGAGAACAGTTTCAAAATATGTACATATAGTAACATGGTAGGAGTTTTTCATCGTACAAGGAGAAAAAAAGTTGTACAGTTTTTACAGTTACAACATACAGAAGATATTCACTTTACATACCTATATTAAAACATTATGGTATATTTAATTAGGTATGTATGTACATTAAAATATCATGTCAGTCACAGTGTGTACTGAAATTAAATATACACAGTTACTACAGAGATGTATGTTTACAGATGTTAAAAATATGTAGGACGTTATGTAACTTATTGTAAAACTTGAGTTTTCAGGAGTAAAGTAAGTAGGTTAGAGTTTGTAGGGGAGATTGTAGTTGTGATGTTATTACGTTTGTTTTATAAAGAACATTAGTATTCAGTGGAACATGAGACAGAGGTACAGTGATAAAGATGTTAGGTGAGACAAGGATGGGGAAAGGATTGACATATATAGGTTAGAAGGAGGTTAGCTATATTTGGTAGGGGAAACGTGTTTGAGTACTGTCTTGAAGCTGTGCAGGAGCACAGCCAGTTGTCTAATATGTGTTTTTTCAGTGATGGTATAAGTAAATTTAGTTTGGGACAGATTCATTAATGCCAACACTAAGTGTGCACCCTTTTGAGTGAATAGACAACATAAGCATAATTCCCATCTTCTTCCTCTTAATTTTAATTTTCCTACTGATTTTCTTCAAATCTTAAATGTTGATGGGGGTTTATAAAGGTTACCACAATGTGTAGGTTACATCTACACTTAGTGTAATATTTTTTGTGTGAATACACAGCTCAAAAAAGAAGACACCAAGAATTTATTTGGACTGCAGGTTAGAGACTGGCTTCCCATTCAGGGATTGATATCAGAGTATAGGCAAAAAGAAACATGGGGGTTCTAAATAAAAGACCGGCACTGGCAAAGTTTATAATAGAATCTAGAACAGAAGCTGCCATTAAAAAAAGGAATAATTAGTAGAACATATAAAATATTGCATGATAAATATAAGAATCAATCAGAGGAGGTTAGAAAGGATTGGGAAGAGAGACTAAATAAGCCATTCACAAAAAAAAAAAAAAAAAAAAAATGGGAGGATATATGTATGCTTCCAAAATATGCAATAAAATCTAGAAGATTTAGGATTTTTGCCTGGAAATGTTTGCATAGATATTTTTATACCGCAGGTAGACTCCAGAGAATTTTTCCTCAGGAGGATACCAAATGTTGGAGGTGTGAAGGGGAAGAAAGAGATTGGCGACATATTTTCTGGGAGTAAGGTGAGTTGGCGGACTTTAAGGACTCCCTGTGGGATGCCCTGTTGGAGATGCTGGGTGGGCAGATTGGTCTGACGAGGGAGATGATTTTTCTGAGCTATGATACAGAATTGGAATTGCCTAGGCATGGTAAAGCCTTACTGTGTCTAATAATGATGGCTGCCAAAAAAACAATTACTAGAAAGTGGAAATCAAAATCTAAACCAACAATACTGGAATAGGTGAATATAGTAACAGAGATAAAACAACTGGAACTGAGATCTTTAGAAAGGTGTAGGAGCAAACTACATAGGGAAAAATGGGAATTGTGGGAATAGTACATACAAGGGAGGAATGAGGTGTAAAAGGCAGCAGGACTTAGATAAGCTATGTAATGTTTTTGTGAGAAAAATTGGGTAGATAAGTGATGTATAATGCTTGCAATTGGGAATGTGCCAGTATGGTTTGAAATGTAAATGTATGATTGTCTATATAGTAAGTGATAGTTTAATAAGATGTTTCTTTTTAAAACAAAAAGGCAGGAATTGAATAATTTACGTAATAGTGCTTAGGTTATATGATCTATAGCAATATATGTGAAATATAATGTTTGTTGTGTTAATATAGTTTGATTACTTTTATATGAATATAAATGTGCCTGTGCCAGTGATAACTTAATAAAGGTGTTTGGAAAAAAAAGGTGGTATGGATATTTATGAGTACAGATCATGTACACTTAGTGTAGGCATTCATGAATCTGGCCCTTTGTCTATTTGTCTTAGTTGTAAGGGGGTGGAGTTCCAGATTTTTGTTACATTATAAGAGTAAGGTGAGTGACTGGCAGAATTATTTGATTTTGCGACTGAGAGTAATGTTTTATTGCTGGATCTAAGGATTCTGGTTGTACTATAAAGTTGCATTGTGCCTTGCAGAAATGGATGTTTTTCATGGCAGAATATTATATTATATTTTATTTTATTATATTATATTATATTATATTATATTTGTCTGGCATGGGATTTTATTTATCTTTGTAGGGATCTAGAATTCTTCAGTAATTTAAAACATTTTACCTGATTCAAAGGAATTACTGTGAGAAAAACTAAACTAAAATGCACCAATTAATGAGTAATTTCATTTAGATGGTCAGAACTATACCAGAGAGTAAGTAGTTAAGAGTGATTCAAGGGAGAAGGTCTAAAATGTGCCAGAAAATACGTCTATTCATATTCTCATATTTTGAAAAGATTGTCACTCTGAATTTGAAAGAATTCTTTTACAGAAAATAGTCATTTTAGTCATAATTGCCACAAAAATCTAATTTTGTTCTTTCTGTAAGATGCAACATTTAAAGCACGTGAATGAGACATCTAGGAATCAGATTTATGCATGGAGTCTGGGCGGCATATAATTTTAAGGACATGCAGTCAGCATGGGTCATTTGTGGGATTGATAGGTGTTGAATTCATGTAAAGTGGTTATGTTGTCAAAAGCAGATGAAACTCTGAGATCACTGCAGGAGTGACACACACATTCCTCAAATTATCTAGGGGGTAGAGGGTCTGGGGGAAGCTCACCCCAGAAAAAAATGTGTGCTTTTGTTTGAGTCGGTAAATGTCATATCTTTATTTTAGCTAAGTGACATAGCATTTCTTTGGCATATTTCAAATAATTGTTCTACAGCCAGAATATGTCCTCCAGTGAAACAATATGGGCTAAAATATTGGTTCCTTTACTTTTAAGGAATCTCTTATTTGATGAAGAATCTCACCAAATCATTATTTTATAATTCAGAAAGTTGCTATAAAAATTCAAGGTCTACTGTATGTCATTAAAATTGCTCTTTACAGTCTCAAAAATGTTTGCCTCTACCCTTAAGAAATTTAAAACCTTTTTATTCTGCCTGAATCATAGTTATTAGTCCAGCAAATTAAAAAGAGCAATGAATTACTGGAAACACACCTTGCTATAGGCTTCATCTTATCTGGTAAAAGAGTAGTGTTAGTTCCAGCTCTTATATGTGGTTATGCAAATGTTGGATACTATGAAAAATCTCAGGCTAGAGGAAATTGGTGTAAGTGATTTGGAAATATTAGCATTCCCTTCACTCATGCTTTGTAATGTTTTGGTCTGATGTATTATAGCAGTCTACTAATAAAAGCAAATGTCAAGATGCTCCACATGAAATGACACAATTAAAATGTTAAACATTTTGTAATGGTAATTGTTAACACACAATAAAAAGACAAGATTAAAAATATTACTTGAACAAGAATATTTATCTAGTCCAGGGGCGAAGGAAGATTTTGGAAATGGTCTGTAATACAGAAGGGATTTATGCCATCAATGAACATTCTCCACAAACTGAAGAAGTGAATCATGAAACTCCTCTAGAAGATGGCTTGCCTCATCAATTCAAGAGATTCCCAAATCAATCCAAGGACAGCAGGAATGGCAACAACAGATATTTTATTATGAATAACTGGTCACATCACAAAGTAGCAGAAGTCCTAGGGGAAAGGATGGAATTTTTAACTTCTGGCTACATATGAGTCTCGAAGATCCTATGAAATTTCTTGTCTTCAAAATTTTTAGCTATGTTCATCTTGGCATTAGTGAAATGCACCACTGTCTTTTTTTAAGGGGTTTACATTTGTACCCACTAGGCATTATGATTAGGCTTCTACTTTATTGGAGTTAAAATTATTTACTAGAAACTTCAGCCTAAGTGTTTTATTTCAAAAGGAAGCTTCACTCAATATAAATTTAATGCGGTTTGGGAGAAAAAACACTTTTAATTCCCCACTGGATCCATGTATTTATTTATTTGAAAAGTAACACAAGCAGGATGTTAGGAGGGAACCAATGATTAAAGCCATAAAAAGTTTTATAATTTGATTGATGAAGAAAGAGAGCTCTTAAATGAACTGTCTGGTGACAAAACTGTTTGTTTTATGAAATCAGACAAAGCTGGACACTTGATGGTGATGGATTTGGTAACATTGTTAGTAGATAATGATATCTATCAAGCTGTCTCTAGTAAAGTAAATATTTGTAGCTTATTGCAAATTTGATTTGTTTTAGAGGAGTTGTTTACTGATGGGTACATTTCCCCAACCGTATCACTTAGTAAAAGCAGACTTTCCTATAATCTCCTCAATTTTTGGAGTTCCAAAAACCCACCTATGTGTGATTGATTGACTGTTTTGACCAATAGTTTCATCAAGAAGATCAAAAACTGAACCCCTTGCAAGATTCATCAGTGATAACTTGATTTTTTAAAAATTGATGAAACACATTTTGAAAGCATCTTGGAACTTTTTGGACTGTTTGAGACAGGTGGATTTTGGTGGACCATGCTATTTTGTGACGTTAAATGTAAAACATCTGATCTGATTTTGTCAATTTTCATTCTGTCCTCAACTCTTGGGTTTGGATCTGATTCTCAGATCTGACTCAGTTGTTACTATAGCTCGTGGCCACTAGTCAGTATTCCTGGAGGCCTTTGAAGATTACATGTCGACCTCCTGGGCTACTCTGCCCGCTAATGAGCTCATTGTCTTGATCTCTAGATGGGTGTGGAAGGAACTTGACTCAGTTGAGCCAGTCCCCAAGAGACCAGATCAGATTCTGTCTCCACTGGCAGGTAAGGAATTCTGGAGTAAAGAGGTGGCTGTAGATGCCATGGTCATGGAGGGCCACCAAGAAGGAACTTGCTGAGCAGAGTTCCTCTGTCCACCCCCTAACAGGGAGTCTAGAGAGTTGGACAGGTTTGGGAAACGTGTGTATCCTTCAGCAACTGTTGCTGTTTGGTCGCTGAACTGTTTGGCACATTTTATGAGACTACAAAGTGACTTGAACAAAGAACTTTGAAAATCACTTTCTGGGACCACTACTGCAAGGCTCAATCAGCTGTGGTTTTATAGTTGGCTACCTTTCAATCCATTTCAAATTCGTCCATGAGGCTTGTCTCACATGCAGCTGAAGGTGCCTCAAAGGCAGCAGGTTCAGACATTTCCAGCAGGAGGCATGCTTGGAAGTGCTTGTGTGATTTTGTGGAGCCCTTCAAGGCATCATTTATCAATGCATCTTTTGAGATCAGTTTGTTTGGCCCAAAAGTGAAGGGTAAACTCTCCAAGTGTGAGATAGATGGAAAACCCCTTTTTGCAGTGGGCATACATTTTTCAACCCCCCCCCCCACCCTCCGCAAAGATCCTTTTCTAGGAATCAGTGAGGTGGTTGAAAGATGTGAATCAGGAAGTCCCAGGGTCCTTTACAAGATCCATGTACAGATACTTCCCCCAGAGGCAGAGGGGGGAAATCAAATGGACAATGATGCCCAGGAGGAAGAGGAGGCATGCAGAACCAAGGGTCCAGGGATTCTTTCTCGGATAAACCCTGTCAGCACTCCTGAAAGGAGGCCTGACTAGCCAACTCTGGAGGCAGTCAGGAGTCAACTATCCTTATACCAGTGAGCCTGGCTATAGTTAACAAAATATACATGGGTGCAGAGGAGTATTCCCAGGAATTATATAATTCCCTTTTCCCTACCACCCCCACATTCAAAATTCCCAATCTTCTACTCAGTCAGAAGAAAGCAGCAGCACTAGAAATATAAAAGCTGCTATAAAAACGAGTCATCCATGAGGTCCCACCAGACCAAATAATATCCAGAACTTACTCAAGATTCTTTTTAGTGCCAAAGAAAACTGGGGACTGGAGATCAATTTTGGATCTCAGTGACTTGAACAAATCAGTTCAACACACACAAAATTTTACATGGTCCAAGCCCATCTGACTTTCTTGGGCAAGGATGACTGGATGTGCTCAATAGACCTTTAGGATGTGTGCTATCACATAAAAATGAACAGACAATCCAGAAGATATTTATACTTCCGGCTGTTACCCATTCAGTGTCAGTTCAGAGCACTGGCCATTGATCTCACCACAGCTCCCATGGTGTTCACCAAGTGCATGGTAGTGGTAGCAGCTCACTTTGGATGGCAGGGATTCAGAGTGTTTCCATATCTAGAAGACTTGCTCATTACCACCCCCACCAGACATCTACTTTTTTCAGCAAGAGATCAGGTGACCCAGACTTGTTCTCATCTGGGAATAACCATAAATTACAATAAATGTCAATTACAACCAACTCAAACATGGGAGTTCATACGAGCAGTCTTCAACATATCAGTGACAGTTTCTCTTCCTCTCTCAAGAGTACCGACTATCAGATTCCAGGTCAAAAAAATAATCCACAGTACCAAAATTTCAGGCCGGTTGATCTTTCAAGCTTTTTGGTCAATGTCAGCTGCCATAATATTAGTTCCACTAGCAAGATTTTACACGAGAATTCTTCAATGGATACTAGCAACTCAGTGGTCACTCAGGCATGCAAGAGATGCCTCTGGTGGTGGATTCAGTCAGATCAGGTCTACAAGGCTATCCTTTTATTTTGCCTCACCCCAAGGCCATAGTGACCATAGACCCTTCCCGGACTGGTTGAGGAGGACACTTCCTTGGGGAAAACAGTCCAAGGCGCTTCTTCCCCCAAGGAGGCCATTAGTATTGCAGGCCTTTCAGGGGGCTCTCCCTTTAGGGATAATTGCAATTCAAACAGACAATATGTCAGTGGTTTGGAACATCAGCAAACAAGAAGGAACCAGATCTAACCCCTTGTGTCAAAAAGCCCTTAGAGTGTGGCAATGGACAATGTCATCCAACCTGTTTCTCATAGCAACACACATTCTAGGAAAGTCTAATATGATAGCAGACACATTGAGCAGGTCCATTCTTCTACGTAATGAGTGGTCTCTCAACATGAAAGTGATAGAAATGATTTTCCATCAATGAGGCCAGCCTTGCTGTGATCTTTTTGCTTCTCTCCTAAACGACAAATGCAATAGCTACTTTGCCGTAATCCCTGCTCTGGGAGAATCACAGAGGGATGCTCTTCTCCACAGTTGCCCCCTCCTGTCTTCTTTATGCTTAGCCACCAATTCCCCTAATCCTGAAATTCCTGCAGAAAGCTGCCAGGTTGAAAAACAAAGAAATCCTCATTGCACCTTACTGGCCTCAGCAGATTTGGTCCCCCTTCATGTGGCCTTGGATCATCATTTTGCTGGCTCTGCTTTTTTTCTTCTCATCTGCTTTACCAACCTTGGATGCTGGATCCAATTCAAGACCTCCTGTCTCACCCAACAGGTATGATTCATCTGAATATCTCAAACCTCCAGCTGACAGCATGGTTTCTTCAATTCCATTAACACAACCAATGCTCTCTTCCCCTATTCTTTTATCTTCTGATAAGCCTTCTACAAAAAAAACTCTACAGACATAAATGGAAAAGGTTTGTTTAGTTGGCACAGCAAAAACACATTGACCCCTTCTCAACTTCTATACATAGCATAATTGAATTTGTGGCATCAGTTTTTAATGATGGAGCTAACCTCTCCACAATCAAAGTTCAGTTAGTAGCAATTTCTAAGTTTCATATTGGATTTGAGAATTCTTCTGTGGCCTCTTCTAAACTTTGTAAGGAAGGCATTTTTGAGAGGCAATCTCCTGCTAAGACCCCTGTACAAAGATCCTACTCCTCCATGCGATTTGAACTTGGTATTGCTGATCATAATTCATTCTCCCTTTCAACCATCAGATAATTGTGATCTTAAGTTCCTGATCTGGCAAACATTTTTCTAGTGGCCATTACGTCTGCTAGAAGAGTTTCAGAATTTCAAGCATTGTCTTCTAAACCTCTAAACCTGGATCTTTCATAAGGATAGAGTCAGTTTAAGTACCAACGCTTCCTTCATAAGGTGGTGTCAGAATCTAATGTTAACCAGTCCATTAATTCACCAGTCTTTTTCCCTAAATTTACAAACAAAGGTGACTATATGCTGCATTTATTAGATATCCACAGACGATTACATTTTTGCATACATAGCATGAAAGATGTTAGAAAACAGATCAATTATTCATGTCCTTTACAGACAAGAAACTGAGGAAACTAGTTACAAAGGTAACCTTAGCCAGATGGCTGACAGATTGCATTTCATTCGTCTACAACCGTTTGGGTCTAACCTTACCTAAACTTTTAAGAGCCCTTTCAGTTAGGTCCATGGCAACTTCTTTGGTGATTCTGTCTAGGACTTCCATGGATGGCATATGTGTGACAGCAACCTGGGCCAATCCTCATACCTTTATCACTCATTACAAACTGGATCTGGTCTTGAAGAGAAGAGCAACTTTTGGCTCATCTATGCTAAGAAATATCCTTCCTTAGAGTCCACCCTGGAATTTAGGTAGCTGGAGACTCTGGTACCAACAGTTGAGGATAGAGTGAAAATTGACAACATCAGATAAAGAGGTTATGTACTTACCATAAAGTTCCATCTTTGTTGTCCATTTTCATTCTTACTCAACTTCCTGACCACCAACCCCATCCTTTTTCATTATGGACTTCTTGGAGAATGAGAGATTATAAGGATACCGTTGTGTCCCATGTTGAGCTCCAGATAATAGCTTTTTCCATCAAGGATATTATATTATTATTTCTTTCGTTATATCAATCAGCAAACAAGATGCAAGATATGTTAGGAGTTGGGGTATTATGGGTAAGAAGAAGCTGGAGAGATTTTGGTGGCAACAAGATATAGTAACGGCCGAGTCAGATCCAACAGTTGAGGAAGAATGAAAATGGACAACACAGATGAAACATTATGGTAAGTACATAGCTTCTTCTTTTTCCAGCCATTCTGCATATATAAGGGACTTTGGTGGTTTGAGGTCATTATTATGAATTTATATATTTTTTAATTTAATAATGAAAAGAAAATTATTATGGAGTTCATGCAGTTTGTACTTTTTGATAATTAGATATATTTTGAGAAAGAATATTACAAACAAATGAAAGGGTGGTCATGGTTGTGAGCCATTTATGCCAGTTACGGTGTGTGGTAGTGGGAAAAGAAATACATTTTTGATTAAGGCTTCTTTCAGTTTTTAAAATACACTATAGATTATTAGATAATATTTTTTTTCTTTTTTGGTCAGGGATCATGTACAGTTTTGCAAAATTGTTAACCTTCTAGAAAATACTGCTGAATTTTTAGAATTTCCCTCCTCCATTGAATCTAAAATGGTGTACTGCTTGGATGTTTGCTTATAAAAAAAAGAGCTTGGAGGGTAATTTGATTCCAGTTTGTACAAAAAACTAACTTATGGTAATTGTTTCTTACATTTTAACAGCTGCCCACCTCTTCACCAGAAGAAGAGGGTAGTGAAGAATCAGTTTATAACAACTTTGAGACTTGTTTTGGATGATGATTTTTTTTCCATGATGAAATTTTAAAATTGGTTGAAATGTTTTTAGAAAGAGGATATCCAAGTGGTTGAGCATATAGGTTTGAAAATGTCCTGGGAGTGGAATTTCATCGCACTCAGAAAATAAATCCTTAACTTTGTTTTTTATTGTTGGTAGTAATTATTGTTAAAACATTTTTAATATTACAATTGTGTTTTCTATGGATCATCTTGGCATTTGGTTTTCTTGGTTTATCATTCAGGTATTCACTAATGCTTCTAAGTGTTGTTGTGTTGTTTTTTTTTTTATTATTATAGTGGTGTAGATAATCTGTACCATGTCCTCAATAAAATATTAAATATGTGATATCTGTATAATAAACAGAGAAGTAGGCAGTGAATGTCAACAAGTAAAACTGAATGTACTATAAAATAATTAATAGTCAAGTGCAGAAAATGTGAAAGTATATTTTCATACATTTCATGTAGAACATTTTTAATTTGCTTTGCAGTCTTATCCAAGTAACAGACTAAACAATAAAAAACAGTGAGTGGCAGCATCCCAGAAACGGCAGTTTGAAAAAAGTCACAAATAAAATCACCTGTGGTATAAAATACACACAAAGTGTTTGTCCTAACTTTTCTTTGCCTCTGTGAGTGGTAAATAGTATTTTTTACATGGTAAAAAAAAAAATTAATAATTCAGTACTAAGGAAGAACTGAAGTGTGTGTTCTGCTCTTGCAACACATTCATGTGTGCTACAGTAAGTTTCTGGAAGAATTTAACAAGAATTTGTCATTCTTTTCTCTTATGTTTTTAAGCGGGCATTCACTTTAAGAAATAAAACCTGGAATGAGAGCAGCTTAGAGCCAAATACTACATACTGCATCACTGTTCAGTCATATGTTCCTGAGCTAAAGAAGTTTGGGGAGTTTTCTGAAAGGCTTTGTGCAACCACTTTAGAAGGTAAGTTAATTCCGTGGCAGAGACTTTTGAATTAGGAAATGGAACTGCCCAGAGTAGCATTTGACAGTAGCAGTGCAAAAACAAAATTTATGGGAATGTTAGAGTCTAAAAATATGAAAACAGAATTTGCAGTCTAGTATGGTATGTACTGAATAACAGAACAGTTGTCACCCATGTTAAAACTTGTCCTCTGACTTAGATAAACCACTTCATTGCTTAATGCATATAACTCCTGCTGTTGCCGTATTGTCTGCTGTGGTCACCCTAAAGTCATACTTCACTTGACTATAATCATCTAAATTAGCGTTCACTTGACTATAATCATCTAAATTAGCGGTAATTGCTGCCTGTGTATTTATGAAATTTAGAGTATCTTACGGAAATAATCACTGATCTGTGTCATCATTAATGGTATGGATATTGAAAACATGCCCCGTAGAACAGAAGTGTCCAAAATGAAAAAAGAAATCACTGGAAACCAGGGCAGAGTGAGCTAAAATTCTTTATTAATTCCAAACAGTTTTTCCAGGTGCACAGAGTGAACTGAAGTCTTTCAATGATTTCAAGATATGCGCAAGTAAAAACTTTCACCCAGAGGGCTTCCTCAGGCGCATAAGTCAACTAACAAAGGCTAGTGCATGGTTTAAATGCAATGTAAAAGTCACATGTCTAAGTTAATAGGCAATTAAAAGTCATTCTAGTTAAAGGAGAAGTACCAAGAAAAAACAAAATTACATTAATAAAAGACACATTAATAAGCATGTGTGTGTGTGTATATATATATATATATATATATATATATATATATATATATATATATATATATATATATATATACACACACACATATAAAACTGAAAATATACAAAATAGATGCAATCAGATAATACAGCCCAAAATATGTTGGAGTTAAACCTAGACAGATTCATGTTTGGCTTTATGCATCGGTTTTAGAGAGGCTATGCCATTTAGCCCTGGGGTGACATGGGCCGTGAATTGTAAAATCCAATTTAGTTCTGCTCTCTCAGTCCTAAGGATTATATTGTCACCTCTTATGTTCTCAAATAGAACTTCTAAAATTAAAAACTTAAAAGTTATGGGATGGTTCCTTCTCAAGCTTATGTTTGCATAAAGCATTAGTGGGTATATGTCTGATAATTTCTGAGAGGTGACGACATAGACTTCCCATACTCTGGAATAAACTACCTATCTATATCAAACATAGCTCCTCATTAGCACTCTTCAAGAAAAATCTTGATGATTGGATGGGAAATAGGAAATTCACCCCTGGGATCACCTCTGTGGCTGTGTTCGACAGTGGCACAGGAAAATAATTTTCTTGGTTGGCAAAAGCCAGGGTACCTTTTTGGCTGGGCTTGTATAGGCCCCAGGGCCAATAGCCTAGTACCTACCTATGAACCTATATATGATCTTTGAATTTTTAATTAGTTTTTCCTATATATAATGAATTACAATTGGAACATGCTGCTAGGTACACCAAGTTTCTTGTGTTGCAGCTGCCATAGGCTCTGATTTCAGTCAGTGGCTGTCACCGAGTGCACTATTGTTATCCTTGTGTCAGTATATTTACAAAGCATGCAGTTTCCACATTTGTACGTTCCTTTTTTATGAGAATTAAATGAGAACCATGATCTAGGTTGTTCCTTATAACATAATATATTTTTTAGGTTTCTATGTCTCTTGTGTAAAAATAAAGGTTGTGGAGTGATAACATTACTGAGTGCAGAAACATGTTGGAGTATATGCCAGTGTTTTCAAATAATTTTCTTAATGGCTAAAGTGTTTTTGTTATAGGTCAAAGTATATCTGAATTTTCATTTGTTTCCAAAATTAGTATCATGTCCTACATGTTTATCTATATTTCTATGCTCTTGGCCTGAAAATATAGGGGCAGCAACTGTATCTCTTTCCTGTTTGACTTCTTCACATATCTGCTGAACTTCTATTCTGTCATAGCCTCTATCTACTAAAACATTGACTGCCATTTTCATTTGCTCCAGTATATTATTATCTTGTGTATTCAGTCTTGCTACTCTTAGGAATTGATTGCTGGCTATATCCTTAATGGTGAAATGTGGGTGCATACTGTGTCTGTGTAATATATTATCATGTGTAACCAGTTTCTTATATAAACAGTGTCTAAGAAGCCTTCATCATTTTAGTAACAGTGATGTCTAAAAAATCAATGCTAGAGTAGGATTTGCGTTTCTTAAATTTCAAAAATTCACATGTGCTAAATAAGTAGTTAAAAGAACAGATCAAAGGTGATTTCATATCCTTCACAAATGATAAACAAATCATCCACAAATTGTTTATAAAATACAACATTCTCAAGAAACAGGTTGCCAGCTGATAAAATTTGCTCCTGTTCCCAAGTACACATAACAATGTTAGTAAATGTATTTGCTATGGGGGTGACCCATGGCAACACCCCGTACCTGTTTATAAAGTTGTCATTGGAACAAGAAGACATTATTTTCAAGTACCAAAGATATTACACAAATTGGTAATAAATGATTGCTCATATTCTGTTTGTTCTAGTAAAAACTGTTTAACTGATTGTATCCCAATATCTGAAGGAATAACAGTGAATAAGGAATCTAAGTCTTGTTTGTGTCTTTCGGCTTTTCCCGGTTAGGGGTCGCCACAGCGGAACTCCGGTCCGCTAATGATTGGTAGTGGATTTTTACGTACCGGGTTACCAGCCCTAATGCACAACCTTCAACAAAGGCACGCCCCATTCACGTATGACTCCACACAGAAGACTCTCTAGCTGAGAATCGAACGGGACAACGTCTTGCTATGAGGCAACAACGCTACCGCAGCACCACCACTGAATAAGGAATCTAAGTCTAGTGTAGCAAAATAGCATTAACTAAAATTCCTATCCACAGCCCAATCATACAAACTTTGTAAAACGTCAGTTGTATCTCTCAAAATAGTGCCTGTGTTTTCAAAGTTAACTCTGAGTTTTGACTCCAGGTATTTAGAAGCTGGTTCAGTTACCCAGCCTCTGCCTGACACAATGGGTCTCATAGGAGGGTCTGTGAAGGATTTATGAATTTTTGGAACTCCATAAATTATTGGTATCCTAGGGTTTCTAACCAATAAGTAGTCTAACAATTATTTATCTATCTTGTTTTCATTATGCAGCTTTACTAGGCTGTTAGACTCATGGCTAGCTATGTTAGTTTGTTCATGCCTAGTGATCTTAATGTAGTCATCAGGGGGCAACATTTCATGCATTGTTTGTATATAAAAGACAGTATCCATCACTACAACACCACCACCTTTGTCTCCAGGTTTTATCACTATTTCAGAATTACAAGTCAAAGTTTTAAGTCCCATCTGTTCAGACATTGTAAAATTATGAAAGGTTCCTATTTTATGCTTGGTAAATAACTCGTACATATCCCATTCTACAGCATGTTCGAAAATTCTTACAACTTCATTACTATATAGCATAAAGGTACTGTGTCATTTAAGTGTGGAAAGTATGGAGTCAACATTAACAAACATAGCTTTTAAATTCAAAGCTGTAACAAAATATTTAAATTCAGACACACTAGTGGAGATGTCCGCAGTCTGTTGTTGTTTGTCTTTCGGCTTTTCCCGGTTAGGGGTCGCCACAGCGGAACTCCGGTCCGCTAATGATTGGCAGTAGATTTTCACAAACGCCGAAGTGCCAGCTCGACATTCAACCTTCAACAAAGGCACGCCCATTTACGCATGTCTTTCAGACGCCCACTTGACCGCGGGGAGGACATGCAGACTCCACACAGAAGGCACTCCCTGCACTCCAGCCGAGAATCAAACGGGAGAACCTCTTGCTGTGAGGCAACAATGTTACCGCTGCACCACCGTGGATGTACCACCACCGCGGATGTACTGAGGGTATAAATTTGAGTTCTTTAATCAAAACTGATGGTTCTTGATCAGTTAAAACAGTACTTGAAAGGGTAAAGAGTGAATTCAAACCTGTGTTTGACTGCATATTCGAAGCTGGCTTCCTTCTCATTTCTGTTTGGCAGTACTGTGTCTTCAGGCCTTGGAAGTAGAGCAGGTTTGTCTGATAAAAAAGGAAGTTCAATGGGGTCTAGTGCTCCAATGCTGTTAACATCCACTGTTGTCCATTGCACATCCATAGTAACATGAGTAGCAGGAAGGAGAAGGGGCTCCAGGCTGTGCAGTAGCTGTTGTATTTAAAGATGTTGCTGTTGCATATGTATGAGATACCTTCCGATTGGTACATTCTGTGATTGTCATTTGTAATGGAGCAATGCCTGATTGGGAGTTGGTATCTGAGGCAGGCAGTGTAGACAAGGAAGCGGAGTGAGTTTTCCTTTGATTGGTGTAATTTTCTGCTTGTAGTTGTTTCTGACAAGCTGGGATTGCATTAGGGGGTGTGGCATGTTGAGTTACTTCTGTGGGTAGTGTGCTGTGAGCTGAGAAAGGCTCAGTTCCAGTCTTAGGTGTGTCTCTGTGTGTTGGGGAGTTTTCTGAAAAGATTTGTGCAACCGCTTTAAAAGATAAGTTAATTCCGTGGCAGAGACTTTTGAATTAGGAAATGTGACTGCCCAGAGTAGCATTTGATAATAGAAGTGCAAAACCAAAATGTATGGAAATATTAGATTCTAACAATATGAAAACAGAATTTGCACTCCAGTATGGTATGTACTGAATAACAAAACAATTGTCACCCATGTTAAAACTTGTCCTCTGATTTAGATAAACCACTTCATTGCTTGAAGACATGTAACTCCAGCAATTCCATTATTGTCTGCTGTTGTCACCTTAAAGCCATACTTTACTTGACTATAATCATCCAGATTAATGGTAATTACTGCCTGTATATTTGTGAAATGTAGAAATAATCACTGATCTGTGTCATCATTAATGGGATGGGTATTAAAAACATGCCCTGTAGAACAGAAGTATTAAATCCATTAAAATGGGAGTTGTTGCTGTTATAGGTGTTTATTTTTTGAAATGTCATGGAATGACAGAAAACTTGATACAGGAGTTTAAGACGTTTTCACTGTATGACCAGGAGTTCAGAGGCCATTGAAAGTAACATTTGCATAAAATAAAGGATTACAGCAGAGTTAGTAGAAAGGACTGGGGAGAAAGAAAGACTCTGGATAGTTGGATGGAGAAGGGTGAAATGTGAGTAGAAAAGAGCAATCAGGAATTAACAATAACTGCAGATAACAGACAATGACAGAGACGAATGGCATCTGGTTTAAGAGTGAGAATGGAGGCATTTACAGTCAGTAAGGAAAAAGAGGGTGAAAACAATGAGTAGTAGTTGCAGGAAGGTCTGATGAGGGCACAGAGGAAACAAAGCAGAGAACAAGATAAATGTTATGCTGGAGGGTGAGTAGAATAATACTAGGTATTCAAGAAAGCGATCCAGAGTAATATGATTAGTAAATATTGCTGTGGAAGGTTTGCTTTCCTTGCATTTTGTCAAGTTTAAATTCCCAGCAGCTTCTACGAAAATTTCAGTATTCAAATCTTCAGCTTCATGAAGCCCCCAAACTGATGCTCCACCATGGTTCACCCATGCTTTCCTTACATACAGATACAATGTATATATATATATATATATATATATATATATATATCTGCGGTGGTGGTGCTGCGGTCGCCTCACAGTAAGATGCTGTCCGGTTTGACACTCAGCTAGAGCATCTTCTGCATGGAGACATGCGTGAATGGTTGTACCTGCGTTGAAGGTTGTGCATCAGGGCTGGCAACTCGGTATGTAAAAATCAACTGCCAATCATTAGCAGACCGGAGTTCTGCTGTGGCGACCCCTAACCGGGAAAACCCAAAAGACACAACAACATATATATATATATATATATATATATATATATATATATTTAGTCTATATTATATATTCGAAATTTCAAAACTTCAAACCTCATATGTTCGACAGCATATGTGCGAAGTTTGAAACATCGAAAATATAATAAAAAAATTAAAAAAAAATTACCTCAACACTCTGAGCAGGGGGACAAGCCCCCTCTGCATCCTCCACACCCCTGCTACTTAAATATACCAACTCCGGGACTTTAACTTCAGTGCAGAAAAGGGAAATTTTCCCATTCTGCATCGTATGGAGCTGTTGCTTTTCACCTTCGAACTTTTTAAAGTTCGATCATATGGTTCGACCATATGACATTAGAACTTTAAAATGAGTAATTAATTGGGACTCAAGATATATTTATATATGTGTGTGTATGTGTGTGCGTGTGTGTGTGCGTGTGTGTGTGTGTGTGTATATATATATATATATATATATACACACACACACACACACACACACACACACACACACACACACACACACACGCACACACACATACACACATACATAGATACAGCCATTCCTATATTTCTCTCCCTCTACTTCTCTCTACCATGGTTCAGAATTAGACAGTTGAACCCAATAGGTTTAACCTCTGTCAACATTAAAGTCAATCAAGGGTTGGGTAATGAAAATATATAATGTATAATGGATAGGAGTAATGTCATGTACTGAAAACCAATACAGTTAAATGCACAGTAATAAAAACAAAGATGAATAAAGAAAAAAATAATAACCTAGATAAAATAAGTAGTTCTTCAAGGTGCAACCCCCTCTTCTTCCCATGTTGTGTGTAGATGGTTTGTCAATGCAGCCTTTGAGAGAACTGATCTCTGAAAAAGATGAAGAAATATTGCTGGCTATGTCAGTATGATCATATATTATGAAAAAAAAATCAGAACTAGTCTTGAAGATAATTGCAATATGACCAGTGCTGGAGAATTTGAAGTGGATACTTCTCTGGAGACTTCTTGTATAATGGCCAGAGTACTGCTTTAATTGGAGTTGTTCTCAGTTATGGAGGGTCATTGTGCTTTTTTGCGAGACAATGCTACAGTGAAAGGAGGTAATTGGTGACTGAAGTTTGTAGAAATAATTGCTTGAAGGGCATACAGTGAAGGTCAGAGTGGATCAATGAATGGAGGGCAGACTAATGTTACCTTTTAGGGAAATGGGAATTGCAAGAACACATTGAGACGGAAATGATTTTTGGAAAAAGGTATCAAACTTGCATGAGATAATTAAGTCTGAATATTTTTTCTGAATTATTTGATTATGTTCATTTTGGGAAGAAAACAGCAGTGCTTACATCAATGTTCCAGTTTATTAAAAGAAAATCAAAAAGACCTTGGAATTTGTTTTGGTACACCAGGTGTATAGGAGAAGATGGACGCCTGTGCATATAATATGAAAAAACAATTTTCTATGATAAAAGGCTATTGAACATTAGATTTAATATGCATCAAACTAGATTGCATTAGAGGGAATGTGTACTGTATGCTAAAAAACCTAAATTGTGCTTTTGTTGTGGGGAAGCAAGACATTTCTGAACCAACTAGAGCAGTAAATTTGTGAAGATTCTGGGATTGGGGTGCCTTAAGAAGCGATGAACCAAAATATGTACTCTGTGTGATAAAACGTAAGTTTGGGATTAACTGTTTGGAACACAAAAAAAATAGCATATTGTAGTTAGACAACACAAACAACATGATGGAGTAGTTCAGAAAATTCAGAGAGTCTCAGAAGGAGATAACACTATTGTGGAAAAAGGAGAAAGGGGATCAAGTCCTCCAGATAGACACACGGACACAAGAGAAGAGGGAATGGAGGTAAAAATGGAAAATAGGTTTGATGCTTAACACAAGCTGCAGAAGAATCAGAATCAGAGTTGGGGAGAATGAGAAGCTATTGAAATGTTTATTTAATCTTAACAGTTTAAGACGTTTTTATATGAGCCGGTGTGTTTCTGAGTAATGAAGGAGGGAAAAAAACAGATTTTTATATTATTCAAGATAAATAATTTTAATGAAATGGTGATATTACAGACTGAATTATCTCAGGGATGGAAAGTTATAGGCGTTACCTAGACAAGAATACGTGGGTGTAGTGATTTGATTAATTAAGGGTAAGGGCGTGCTACAGAATATATACGAGTTATATCAAGGGAAAATTTTAGTTTAAGAATTTTCTGTATTTCACTATAGTTGAACAGTGATTTACAATGTTCATAAATTAACTGCTTATGGTTTGATTCAGTAGATGGCACAAATTAAGCTATAGCAGGTTGTAAAGCAAAGACAGGTAAAGAAGATAGTAAGACACCCTTCATAAGGGATTCCAGCAACAACCTGCTCACCAGTCCAAGGGACATCAAAGGCAGATGAAAGAAGTACTTCCAGCAGCTTCTGAATTAAGAAAACTGCACAGAAGCTTTACTGCCCCAAGCACAGCCTACTATGAAGAGGAGGATTCCACCATAAAATAAGTAAGAACAGCACTTAAAATGAAGTCTGGGAAAGAAGCAGGCTCGGATGAGGTCACAGCACATATGGTAAAGATGCTGTAGAACATAGAGGAGAAATGGCTCCTGAGACTACTCATAGCAGTGTGGAGATCCATATATATATCCCAGATGATTTGAGAATAAGCATACTAGGGCCAGTGCTCAAGAACAAAGGGAACATTCACATCTGTGGGCAGAACACAGGTATCAAACTCCTGTCACATTGCATGAAAGTTCTGGAGAGAGTGATAAATGAATACACAGAGCAGTAGAAAGTAAGATAGGAGACAAGCAGTTCAGATTCAGATCAGGATGCAGCAAAACTGACTTGATGTTTGCAGTGAGACAGATACTTGAGAAGAAACTATAAATTAGGAGAAATCCAACTTGAAGAAAGTAATATAACAAGGCCCCAAGAAAGCTAATTTGAGCAGTCCTGTAGTGGTTTAACATCCCAGAACCAATGGTAGAATTAGTGCATGGACCAAATGACTCCAAGTACAAAGAGTGTTCAGTCTCACAGAGGGGTTCCCAGTGGGAGTGGGTGTGCATCAGGGTTCACGTCTGAGCCCATTGCTGTTCATACTGGTGATGGACTATTTAGCAAACAGGTCAGAGGGGACAGATCAACGACGTTTCTGTATGTAAATGATGTGGCATGACAGGCAGACTCTGTGCAAAAACTTCAGCAAAGGATAGGGGAATGGAATGTAAAACTGAAGGCACATGGAATGAAACTGAGTACAGATAAGGCAGTTGTAATAGCAGCAAAAGAGGGAATCAGAAGAAGATGAGAACTGAGATAGAAGAAAAATCAGAAGGAGCTGAGAACTGAGGTAGAAGGGAAATCATTGGAACAGGTTAACAGCTTCAAGTATCTGGGATGTTTGACTGAGGAGAGCATAACTCTTAATGAGGAAATCAAATCTAGAATCAGAGGGGCTGCAGCCAGCAGGCACAGAGTCTCAAGTGTAGTATATCATAGGAGAATGGTAAAGAACCTGAAAAGTAAGGAGTACATAGCAGTGGTACGTCCAGTACTATTGTATGGTACAGAAACATGGGCAATAAAGGCAGAGCAGGTGAGGAAGCTTGAGGTGATGGAGACGATGTGCCTGAATAGGTGGTAGGATGCACATACAAAAAATGAGGACAAAAGAGCAGCATCCAAAGTAGCTCCAACTGCAAAAAAGGTCAGAGAACAGATTACAGTGGTTCAGGCACATGTGCAGAAAAGCAGAAGACAATTTGTTGAAGAAAATTTGGGACAGACATTGGGACAGAAACGAGGAAGGCAAGAGGAAATGAGGACATCCAGAAAATGATGGTTGGATTGTGTGAGAGAAAATCTGCAACAGTCAGGCAGGAGAGTGGCATTGGATAGAGAGATGGTGACAGCTGACACAATACCCAGACCCCATGTAGAAAATGGGGGTTAATTATGAACAGTGGTATTACATAATGAGTCAGCATCATCAGCTAAGCAATACATTTAACCGTCTGCTTTTTATTTGCACATGAAAAGTATTGTGGGATAGACATTTCAATCACTTCCACCATATGTATGTGGGTCCATGAGAAGAAGAGGTGGGAGGGAAGAAGAATCTGATTTTAGGGTACTTCAATGCATTTTCCAGTTATGTAATTTTAGAGCTTTACTTGAACCAGATATTACTTATAAGGGGACAAACAGGCACCAAAAGAGATTTTATTTTTTGGACATAATTGTGGTCATAGTTCAAGATCAATAGTTGAGACTGCTTTTTGCATTATGTAGAGTTGTTGGCTCAAGTTCAGTGGAAGCCTGAAAAAATATCATAGACCATGTAATTTATAGCCTTGACAATGATAAAATAAATTAGAAATTTATGGAGAAGTATTTCCATTTTTGTGGAACAAAGGAAATTGGTTACATATATATATATATATATACACACACCAAATAAACCAACCATATATATAAACCAAAGAGTAAAAAAAAAAAAAAAAAAAAAAAACTACCCAAACTACAGTTTTCACTGTGTAGTACCTTAAACCTCCTGTAATAGAGGCTTATGGGATATAGGCAAATTACCCCTTAAGGGCATCAAGTGTTTCAGCTATATGGCTTCTGAATACCCATGACTTTTTGCTTTTTCTTTTTATGCCTTTATAGATAAATTCAGTCCAATACATCTACACACACACACACACACACACATATATA